>NC_092499.1:155442124-155745154 GCF_047511675.1 Marmota flaviventris
AGTGGTTCTCAAATAGATTTAAGGTAGAGTACAGATGACAGTCTGCTTTGATGTGTGCACCAAGTTCTCAGTGTGCACCAAACACCAGACACTCGACTTTGGTCTGAAATGAGTGATTTCTTCCTAAGTTTCCTAACACAATTAAAGAGGTCATGTCGATATGCTCTAGGTTTAATACTCACTTCACATATAAGCTCAGGACTGTGATGTATGATTCCTGGGTACCTCTTCCTGCCATAACATAAACTGATTGACATTTGGTGGGAGGGAGGTAAGCTTATATTTTCTTCTACTTAATAATGCAGCACATTAGGTCTTTTTTAGAGCATTGCACATGCTTCATGCCTAAAGAGCTAAGAAGCAGTTGCTGAGTGAAAAAAAAAAAAAAAAAACATTAAGAACTTTGGAGTACTACTAGGGCACTGTCTTCATCCATTTTTGGTTGCTATAACAGAATACCCAGGACTAGGTCACTGATAAAAAATAGAGGTTCATTTAGTTCATGGTTCTAGATAATGGAAAATCCACAAGCATGACAGCAACTTTTGGCCTTGAGGCCTTAAGCTCCTTGATCATGGAAAAAGAAGAAAGGAAACTGATGGGCATGAGGCGGGGGGAGGCAACCTTGCTTTAACAACACACTCTCACATTAACTAATCCAGTCCTGAGAAAGTAAGTGAGAATTCATTCACTGAAGAAAAGCATTCATTTATTCATGAGGTCTTTAGCCCCATGACCCAAATTTTCACTAGGACCCTCCTCTTGACACTGCTGCATTGAGAAACATGAATTTGAGGTACATATTTGAATCATACAGCCAGTTTCTGAAACTGTAGTCCTGAGGCAGGACTCGTCTGGGGCCACCATTCTTCAGTCTGTTCATTGGGAAAATCTTGTATGCTGATTATAAAATATGGCCCCAGATCATAGCTTGTCTATGGAGAAATGGGGCATATGAGACTTCCTATAAATCTGGACAGGCCGTGGTGACTCTCTGCAACAAACAGAATGGAGTGGAAGGGGCACTGTGTTAACTTCCAACAGCAGGTAGAAGAAGGGCATGAAATTTCCACCTGATTTTCTCTCATGCCTGGAGAGCCAGATGCCCCATGTAAAATATCACTGTCCTGGAATTCCTATGCTGGAGAGGTCAATATGGGCAGTGTGAGCCACTTTTGTCTTCAAATGACTTCCAACCCACTTTTGTCTTCAAATGACTGCAGTGTGGAGAGGTCAGCAGAGAAGCCAGGTGAGCAGAGAGGACAAGAGGCCTTCACCTCTGGACATCACAAGTGGTTCCTCTCCCAAGATATGATCTGTTGAGATCACTACCTAAGTGATGTGTGGTGTTCAACCCCTCCATTTGCAGGCTCACTGCTTTCTTCCTTTCAAAGCATCAGGCAGTGGAGGAAGTAATCGGTACTTAATTGCTGGGATGAAATCCAAAGAAGAAAGAAGAAAGCAAAGAAAAAGACAATCTCCTCATTATTTCAACTTTTCTGCACTGCTCCCAATTACACAGTAAGTCACCCCATTTCATAACCATTGCAATGATGTTCATGTGGGCTTTGGAGTCATTTAATTTCAAACTACCTTTATAGCCAGGTCCTCTGAGGAAGAGATATTTACTTTATGCTGATGCAATTAAAGAAGCTAATTTTAATTTTGAAGCACGCAAGATGTATGCAAGTTAATAGCTTTGCAGCATTTGGCCTCCAAGCAGAATGAAAAGCTTGTTGTTTAGCTTTAATAACCTGTGGGACAAATCTGAGCATTTATATAAATTGGAAACCTCACTCTTAACTGATTTTTTTTCAGACAACTGCTTCGTGATAGTAGGCTGCTTATCTTAAATCCTGTGCATGTTCAAATGCCTTTTGTTCGTTCTGCATCTGACTGTGCTATTTATCAGGAGTGTCACAAAGGGAAAACAAAACAAAAACAGAAGGCTCCTGGGATAGTCTTATGAGCTGAAAACTTAGAACTCACCACACACTGGGGATATGATTGTTCTGTCTCCATGCCAGCCATCTCAATGCCCACCCTGTGTCTTTTGCTTTGTCTGTTCAGAGTATTCATTGGAGCAGGTGACAGCTATTAGCCTTCCTCCATATCATGGTAATTTGGTCGCTTACAATTTGCAAGTAACTCTGGCTCCTCTCTCAGGCATCCTGAAAATCTCTTTACAAGCATGCAGCATATTACTAAAAGGCCCTGGGAGCCTCCAGCAGACATTAAATGACTCCTAGCAATGCTACTTCCTCCTGTGGGCTGCCAGGCCAGCTCTCTGCTTCCCGGTGAGAGTGACCCTGCAGTATATGAGAACACAACTTTAGCAATGGTTCCTGTGGCTGCTGAAATGTATCCATTTGCTTGGTGTCTGTCCTGTAACAGTTTTATCAGCATGTAACCAGGAGATTATCCACAAAGAATCTGACCTTGGGTGAAAAACAGAATGAACATGTTGGGAGCAGTAAACACTGTCATTAAAAAAAAAGCAACTGTAGTCTAACTGACCCAGATGGAAATCACAGATCATCACTTGGCCAGAGGTGTGACTAAGCAAGCTGTTTATTCTCTGTAAGGTCAATTTCCTCATCTGTCAAATGATTATGTTAATGGTGTTAGATTTTTTTCCCCTTTTTTATTTGGTCTTTTTTATATACATGGCAGCAGAATATATATTAACATGTTATGCATACATAGATTATAATTTATTCTAATTAGGATCCCATTCTTGTGGTTATACATGGTGGGGAGTTTCACTGGTCATGTATCCATATATGAACATAGAATACTTGTGTCCAATTCATTCTACTGTCTTTCCTAATTTCACTTCTCCTCACTTCCTTTCATTCTCCTTTGTCTAATCTATAAACTTCTACTTCAGGTCAAATTTTAAGGCCATGCATGCACATTGCATAGAGGAACATCTGAAACGTAACAAATTAACTTAAAACAAGTTTTGTTTTAGGGTCTTCTCCTATAAGCAGATCTTGAGAGCAAGAAGTTGTTTAGGGAGCAGTTGGAGACAGCCATGATTTGGAGCATGTGTGGTACACAGGTGTCCACAAAGAGTTCCCTTTAAGACAGTCAGGGACCGCCAGAGGGACAAAGCACGAATGCACTTCAGGTCCTTATCTCATAGCTTATGAGCCATTAAAAGCCATTAAAAGATATGCGCCTTTCCTGCCCTCCTCACTCACTAACTCTCAAAACAGCTTAGTCAGCCTCAAATATCCACATGTAGAATTAAAGCCCAGAGACACAGCCAAGACCCTACAAGGACAAATAGTGTGAAGGAAAAAACTGTCAAGGAGTCACTTAAACGGCCAATTCCAGGGGCCCTTGTTACTTGCCATGATTTGTGCTTTCTCCCATTTCCACCTACATGTTCTCTTCACAGCTGCAGCAACCCATCCTTATCCCAAGACAGAGAGATTTATACAAGATGCAGTATGGATGAGAGATATAATACTTGGCCCCAGAATGACCAGCTAACGACCCCTCCCTCAAGGGTAAAGTGCTGACCCAGGAAAAGAAAAATATCTTTGAAATGTATCTGAAGCCAACTAACATTCCTAAACCCAACCCACCCCTACCACCCTTTCACATGAAGGAAATTTGCTCTCTCCTTTGTTTTAAGAGCTACCTTGACATTCTCTTGATCAATAGTGCCTTTCCCTTCTATTTCAGCAAAAAGTGCCAATAAAGAATCTTGTTCCCATTGCATTTTGCCTTTATCTGATTCTCTGATGAAGAGCACAAGAACCCACTGAGCAGGTAACATAGTTAAGGAAGAACATGCCTTTCAGTTGCCAGAAGGGCTGAGGCCCAGCAGGTTCCAGTGTCCACCTTCAGAACTTGCCTGTGCTTTGGATCTCAGGCATCCTCTTCCTAGTGAAAGGGTCCGGCGAATGTCGGAGGAAGAGACCACCAAGAGACTGACTCATGCAACAGCAAAAGGGGGTTTATTGAGGATCCAGCACGCTGGGGCTCCAGGCTCACTCAAGAAGGGAGAGCGGCCAAGAGCCCCGAGCAGGGGTTGAGCAGTGCTTAAGTACACTTTTTTTGGGAGGGCAGGGGCTTTACATACATCACAGTCCCCTTTAACAAATCAACATACACCACGGGAAAATCAAACAACAATTCTCAAACATGATTAGTACATTCATTGGCGGGAACAGGTCAGGCGGGGGTGATAGGTCAGTCCTAAAGCAGGGTATACATTCAAACTGATTGGTTTACGCCCTGAGATGCCTACGTGCCAAGCTGCACAGGGTCTAGGTTATTAAACAACTAAATGGTCAGGGGGAATATCTACTGGGCAGTCCTGGGAATTGTCCTAACAGCCTCAGGAATTTCAGGTTTTGAGTGTAGCATAGGAACTTAACAATACCTGGTCCTTTACATTTTAACTCAGGCTTTGCAGCTTAGAAACTTTACAATACCCGGTCTTTTACACTTTAACTTCAATTTCTTTTACTCTTTCACTAGCATTGCACTCCAGTGACTATGACAGCCAGGTGCTTTGGTTCTACTATGCCCATAGGACACAGGCCTCCCCTGATGCTCTCACAGGAGTGGTGGGCTTCCTCAGAGAGCATCTTGGTCTGAGGCTCTCCCTGCCAGATCCTTGAAGCCAGATTTAAAGATGGGTAGTCAGTGTAGTTAGGTAAATCGGGTCTAATATCGAGTAAAATCGAAAATGAAGGCCATGTTGAGAATGGAGTTCAAGAAAAGCAGGACAATTCTTGGAATGTTAATGTCCCCAAGGCCCAGAGCCCATCCCAAAGAAATGTTAATGAAACAGCTCCCAGCAAACACAGAGGTGTTATTCCAAAAGTCCTCCCTGCCCAGATGACTCCTTTGGCCCACCTGTTCCCCACCCTTTGGGCCTTCCCACATACATTCCATCACTGAAAATTAACAGAACAAAGGACAGGAATGTATTGTGACAGGAATGCGGGAAAGCTGAATGAAGACCTTAGCTATAAAAAAAGGGGAAGACATCGACATCGCCCTTCCACGGATTCCACCTCTTGGGTCCCCTTCTTCCTCTGGGAGAAGTCTTTTCTGCTGTCCTTTAATAAAGCTTCTACTTTCCACTCTAACCTTGCCTCGGCGTGCTTCTCTGGTGTTATACTTCAACATTGGGGAAGCAAGGACTCGTCACCAGTAAACAAAGGTAACATCCTGATACCACTCCTTTCCTAGGTATCAGATTTGCATTAAGAAGCCTTTTCTTCTGCAATCTGTTTCTTCCTCCCAGTTTTCTTTCATAACCATTACCCCTAAGAAACTGTTTGTGCATCTAATTCCCTCCCAAGGTCTGTTTTCTAGAGGACCCAAATGACTTGTGACAAAGTGAGAGAGGGAGGAAGGAAGCCAGTTAATGAGCAGATCACTGCTATGGGTGACTCATGCAATCAGGGACTTCTAGGGAGCTGTTGGCTTGGATCTTGAGTCAGACTTGCTCAAAAGGGTGAGAAAGAGGGCAATTTTTATTCTCCACACTTCCCATCTACCTTGGCTGAAGGCTGCTCCCAGGCCATCAAATGCAGACGCTTGATAACTGCTCCAAATCAAAGGAGAATCCCAGGTACACCATAATAGGACCTCACAGGCAGGTTTGAAGACAGTGAATGTCTTGGAACATGACGGGGATTTGAGAGCAGCAGCTACAAAGCTTTATTCTTTCACTGTTCATTTCTGGGTCAGTGTCAAAGTAGAAGAACAGCAAGAGCTAAAGGATGTAAGGGTCTGATGAGCATCCTCTGAGGGATGGCACAATGTCATTATATGTAGCCCTGCATCTACCTGGCTTCTGGTCCCTTAAGCTGAATCTCATCTCTACCATCAAATTGAGGGTTTACTATGCACCTTCACCGGTGTCAGTGTGCATTCAGCTTAGAAAGAACATTATTATGGAGGCCAATGGTATTTACAGGTTTCCTTATTGAAGATGTCTACAAACTCCCATCTTGGAAAGTGTAGGTTTATTGGAAGGACCTGTGATAAACACAGGATTCCAAAACCTAGCTAAGGGGCTGCTGTGGTTTGAATGTCTCCACCAAAACTCATGTTGAAGTTTAATCTTCATTGTGAGGTCTTAAGATGGTGGAAATTTAACCTAATTATCGCATTAAGAAGTGGGTCCTTTGGGAGGTAGTTAGGATTAGACCATGTCATGAAAGTGGAGTCCCCATGGAATTAGTAGTTTTATAAGATCAGAAATCTGAGTTAGCATAACCTGCTCTGTCTCACCATGTGATGTCCTGAACTATCCTAGGACACAGAAGAGTTCCTACAGCAAGAGGCTCTCACCAGATGACTGAGGGAAATGTAGAGGGTGTAGATGGCTAAGGTAAGACAGTGAGTGAGAAAGTCAGGGGCAGGTCAGACCAAAGGAGCATGGAGAGGGTTTTCAATTAAGTCAACTTCCTGGTTGACAAAAGTGCTTGTGGACACAAGTGGGGGACCCAGTCAGACAGACACTTCCATACTTTTGCTCCTAAGCAGAAGATCCAATAGAAAAATGAAAATAGATGTATGGACACTGTGGGGTGGGGGTCACTAATGAACAATAGTGAGGAGAGTGTGGACAGTGGAGGAGATAGGAAAGAAGGAAATTCCAGAGACCATAAAAAGAACAAGCCAAAACTTCCCCACAGGACTGCCAGCTCCAGGGCCCCTTCTCTTTGGAGAAGTCTGTTACCGTCACTTTTACAGTAAGCCTGCTGGTTGCTTGCTAGCTCTATGTCCTGCTCTTCAATTCTTTGCTGAGTGAAGACAACAAACCCAAGACCCCTAGACAGTAACATGAGCTCTTGACCTCAGGGCTCCTAATATATAAGCTAAATATTTTATTATTTTAAAGATGAACTTTTATTTGTTATTAATTATGTGGTCTGTGATATTCAGTTATAGCAACAGAAAACAGACTAAGACGTAGACCAGAAAGAATGAATCAGCAGTGCTCAACGGAAATCACCTAAGAATTAGAGTCAAAGAGAAATTGTGGGACTAGCAGACAAGAACCTTCTTTTTGAAGACAGCTCTGCTACTATGTCTGTCAGTGGTTGGTCAGTAAGACTGCTATTTGTACAGAAAGCTCAGGGAAGGGAAGAGAAAACACAGATATCCACATCCAAGGTCCTGATAGTTGTAGATTCATTTGTGGAATCCACTGAAACAAGTATAACATGTGGGGGAAACAAAAACAACTGGGTTGGCTCTGCCACCTTAGCCTTGCCCTGAGTAACCTTAACTGTTGCCAGTTCACCAAGTCCTACTCACCAAGGAGAAACCAAGAAAGTATATTAGACATTCCTTTCACATCCCCATTATTTGGATGACAGCTCACCTGTCTCAGTTGCCTCGGTCCTTGGAAGCTACTGCCTTTGCCCAGGTTCTTAGTCCTTGGTAAATTCAGAAGCTCTATGGGGACTTGCACTGGGAATGACCCTCATCTCAGTCCTTCACAATGACAAGCCAATCAGCCAGGGACCTTCCAGTTCTGCTTCTTCTGGCTGCCTCTATGGAACCCCCCTCCACCTTGTTCTTTCCTTGAGAGGTTTACCTTTATATGGATCCTGTGGCCTGAGTTTTCTCTCAGCTCCCTGGAATTTACTTCTGCTCTTTAGAAGACTATTTTCAGATTTGGCACATCTTTAAATTATTTTTTAAGCATGAAATAGGGTCTAAACACCTCAAAGGGGAAAAAAACACCTAACTCTACCTTGATTAGGTTCTGTCCAAATCAAACTCTGGGTTAAAGACATGGGTACAGATGGTTAGTGGCAAGGTGTCTCCATGAAGTCCAGATAAAGAAATGGAAAGATGATATCCAAAATATGACATTTCCTTACAATGGATTGGATTAATTCTTAAAAAGGAAGAGAATCTTGTCACATGCTAAAATATGGTGGAAATAGTGTAATAATTGAAATAAGTCCCACAAAAAGTACATATTTGATGATTTCACTCCTATGAGGTCCCTGGAAGATGCACATCCATTGAAGACAGAAATCAGAATGGTAGTCTCCATTACCTAGGTAAAGTGAAAATGGTAAGTGAGTGTTTAATGGTACAGTTTCAGTTTGGAATGATGATGCATTTCAGAATGAATAGTGGTGGTGGCTGCACACTCTTGTGAATGTAATTAGTGCCACAAAACTGCACACTTAAAGATGGTTAGGATGGAAAATGTTGTGAACTTCATCTCTGTCTAAATTAGAAGGAGATATGGTATTAAATAAAAGCTGAAGCTGATCACAAACTATGCCTAGTCCACAAGAGGGAACTGGGGGCACTGACCAGAGTGAATGCATCTTGCATGCAATAAAAACAAAATAGATGCTTGGAAATGAGATGCTCTCTCTTATACTCTCTCCATCATAATTGGGCCACTTTAGCAACCACACTAGGGAAGAGGGTGAGTTTGATTTTAGTGATTATGCTAATTTCTGTAAGATAAATCAGGCTCCTGAATCAGCAATCTTGACAGCCTTTCACCTGAGTTTAGAATATAAACAAAAGCTATTTCTCTTCCAAGATGATCTGGGTTAAAAAGCAATAATGCACAGAGAATATATGAGCCATTTCATGAGGTGACATTCTGAGACCTCACAATCTAAAGTTATCAGAGGGGCAGCAGATCTGCATTTTTAACATTATCCTAATACTAAGTGGTTGAGTCACAAGCAGGGTGAGGATTAATGGCTGATTGTGCCTCTGCAGGAGGAACAATGAGGATGATAAGAGGGTTTTGTTCAGAAAAGTGCTATAGGGTCTTCGTTGGATTCAAAATCTTTGTGGTCTTGCTTGTCTTATCAAAATGCATTCCTGTGTATTTTAGAAGCATTTGCAAGAGGCAGAAAGGTATAAATCATAAAAACGTTCACCAATTTTGAAAGCAACTGAGCGCAGTAGCTTGCAATCTGTTGGGAACATAGAAAAATCATGTGTGCTGCGACACGTGACTGAATCAGTCAGTCACTCCAGGTGAATTGGGCTGGCACTAAATAATCACACGGACACAGAAAGTACCTTTTTCTTGGGGTTCAGTGATGGCTCCTCTGCCCCAGCTCCCACAAGGGAGGGAAGGAAGGTTGGCAAAAAATAAAGAGCACACCTGAAACCCTATTTATTGGGGGAAAGACACTGGAGAAAGTTCCACCCAAATGAGGCATGGGAGTGGGTTTCAGGTCAGTGTAGCCCAGTCTCATTGGGTGACACCCATCCAGAGCCTAATTCCTTACCCAGCAGAGGTGAGGTCCATCTGCTTTCGCACTGCGGATGGAAGTAAGTTCTACACCTCCATCGCTCAAGGTTAAGGGTAAGTGCTCATCTCCTGTTCATGGTGGCCCCGGACACATGTGTACTTTACTTTCTAAGTTGTCAACATAAGACAATCAAGGAAGTTGATTGGAATAGAAAAGGCACACGGTCAAATACCAGAAGGCCTGGTCTTAAATCCCACAAGTGAGATGGGACTGAATTGCTCATTTAATGTACCCAGAGTAGTTACTAAGAAATGAGTAGTAACTTTAATAGGATTTTGTTTAAGAAATTTTTGTTTGATTGGGCTGAGAAGCAATAGTAAATGAAGGTGACATTCATTACTCAATTTATTTTTGGATTCTATTATACATGGATTTTTATGAAAATCACACTATAGCATATTTTAGCTGGAAGGAAACTCAAACTGCTAGATCAAACTGCTCATGATTATAAACTATTCCTAACTAAAAGGAGCAATGCCTGACATCCTTTCTCAATTTCAGATGGAAAGAATGCTCATAGCTCAGAGCAGTCCCTCTGCATCATGCTGAGGAAGATGCAGGTCCACTGCCAGGAAGGCCACCTCCACCACCTGCATGGCACCTGTGCTATTCTCAGACACAGTGCTGTGATGACAGAGCCTCAGTAACCAGGCCTGGCCAGGAATTTTCTGGATGGGACTCAGCACATTAGTTAAGACACCATCTACAGATCTTGGTGAATCTCTCACGAAGGGGTAAGGACAATGACATGAAGGCCTGGGACCCACCCTCTTATTTGTAGCAGAAGTGAGGACAAAGGGACCGACTTCTGTTTTGTTATTATTGTTGTTGCTTAAGCATTGTTCAGAACTATTTTATGTATTTTCTTTGCCCTTTTAATCTTTGGAGAAAGCTATGAAGTACAAGCACATGCTCCCTTTTTTACAGATGAGTATTAGAAGTTCCCATGAACAGATGAAGTGTCTGAGTTTTGATATATATTAATGCAAGTTGCAAGTTAGCCCATTTAAAAGTAAATAATAACAGTAATAACCTGATATACTTTTTTAAGATATCTAACATTATAGCCATCCGTTTTCATTTTCTTTTAAGGTTGGCTTTGATGTAACGTGCAACTACAGACAAAGCTTTGTCAGAAATTTGGCCTGAAAATGCCTTCATACCTTCATGAAAATCAGAGTCAAGTTGACTATGGAGACCACCTGGCTGTTTCCCTTGGTTAAAGAAAAACAAGCTCTGGACAATATCTGAAGCATAAAAACAGATTTGATTTAGGAACTATTGCAAAAAGTGAAAAGACCTTGATATAGAACCAGGCTCCATTCCATGTCAGCAAGTATAGATTTACACCAAGGAGCAGGGTGGGGGTCGGGGGATGCTAAATTATCAAGAGGAAACAGAGGTAGGGTAGGGGAATCTGATAGGAATTCTGCTGAAGGCAAACCAAGAATCAGGATCAGATGAGGAACCTGATCAGGTATCAAGGAGAAACAGATATCAAGGGTGGGGGATTCTTGCTAAAGTGACTTGGAAGGATTCTTGCTAAGGCTAAGACATGCAAAGATGAACACAAAGCCCAACATTCAAGACCTAATTGAGAAAAGGGTCAGAGGAGCCTGACTAAAACTGATTAAGGAGCTGGGCAAGGTAGAATTCCAGTGGCTGGGGAGGCTGAGGCAGGATCTTGATTCAAAGCCAGACTCAGCAAAAGCAAGGCATTAAGCAATTCAGTGAGACCCTATCCCTAAATAAAATACAAAATAGGGCTGGGGATATGGCTTAGTGGTTGAGGGCCTCTGTTCAATCCCCAGTACTCCCAAAATAAAAAACTGATTAAGGAGAGAGGGTCTCTGTTACCTCCTCATATGTACAGGAAATTCACACTTATCCCCATCGTCGACTCAGAGGTAAGGGACAGACTCTGCAGTCATTGGACCAGCCAGACTCAACCCAGCAGCTGCAGGAAGCAGAGACGAGCATCCTTGTCTGCCTCCACTTTAGGACTGGCCTTGAAACAGTGTGAAGGAGACCCAAAGGCCTGAGTGAGAAGCAATCCTCTTCTCAGAAGGTGGTTGTAGAACCCAGGTATGGTTGCAGCTTCTCCATGTTTCTGCCTCTGTGCTGGCTCACCTGCCAAGATGGGGCTGAGAACGTCAGGGCAGGTGTGTAGCCTTGTGGTCAGGGCACCAGCTTCTTCAGATGGTTCCTAGTATGGAGGTTGGGAGTAATAAGGTTCAGACAAACTAAGTTCTAGCTTGTCCTTTGCTCCATTTTCTCTTTGCACTCTTCCACTTCTGGCTATTCTACCTCACTCCTAGTCTCCTATGATCAACAGAAGCAATGGCCTTCCATATACTCCCCCACAGATAAATGTAAATGGTGAAATTCCTATAATAATCCCCTCTTTCATATCACTCGTGGAAGTGCTGCTTCTCTGCTTATCCCCCAATATGTTGTCAATATTATTGGTTGGCCAATATTATTAATTCTATAGTTGCCAGCTCTGTATTTTATCTTCCTTTTTTTCATAGTTGCTGCTACATGGAGTTTAGTAAAAGGAGAATTCAACCAATTTCCAAGTGAACTGAAATATCCTCAATTGGCATCTCATAGACCACAATTTCCAACCATTTGATTGGATGTTACAGAGCTCTGGCTACATGTCTCATGCCATGTAAATCTGCCTTATTGTAGAGAAGAGTGTTCTGTAGGTAAAGAGCCCTATCAAAGAGCAAGATGCATCACATCTCTATCCCTTCCCAGCCAAGCACCTGCCTCACTAACTAAGGGTCTGCATACACAAGCTCAGTAAGCATGCCCCATTACAAAGTCCCCACTGGTGATTTCATGAGATTAAAGCCTAATTTCTTCCCTCCCATTCTCAGCTCTTAACTGGCAATTGGGCCTGGACTCAACTGAGTCACTCTCCTGCTGGCCTAGACTGAGATCACTCATATACCTGTGGTTAGCAGCCAGCTCTCCCTCTGGAAGGCCATTGGACATTGGCTCTTAGGAATGAATGGACCACACTGTCCCTTTGTTCAAGAGGCTAACATGTGTTTTCACATGGCAAAGTGACAGGGTTCCAAAGAACAGCAAGACAGGATAAGCACCAATACATAATTACTCTTCAAGTCCCATCCTATTTCCTATTGTCTCATTAGCCAAAACAAGTCTCATGGCCTGAAAGAGTCAGGTGCATATATACTCCACAGATCACACACAAACACACATACATAATAGATCACACCACACACACACATGCAAATATGCATGTATGCATACACACATCACAGATTATGTACATACATATCTACATCAAACACCACAAAAATATGTGCAAATAACATGTATATTGCACTGTGTATTTAAATTACCTGAGCTATTCCCTATGTCCCCATGTTGCTCTTAGGATGCCTCAACTTCCTTCCTGGCAAATGACCCACTCCATGACCCCACTGAAATGCAAAAACAATGAGAGCACAAGTGTCAGCTCATGTTTGAAATATTACTGAAACTTGGGCTAAAGGTGTAACTCAGTGGTAGAGTTTTTGCCTAGCATATGCAAGGGCCTAGATTCTGTCCCAGGCACCATACACAAAATAAACATTACTAAAACCTAGATTTTTGTTAATTTTAAATTAAAAAAATAAAAATAAAATTATAACATATTCTTACATAACCTTCATGGATTTTCTTACAAACCCCCAGGACAACTAATCTGGATAAAATACAACTAAATGAAGCAGATAATAAAATTTTCTTGAAAATAAAAAAAAAAATGTTTAGATGATTAAGAACTCTTTTCCAAATCTATACTTTTAGACACAGACATGTAGCACAGAAAGTGCAAGTTTCATTTTATCCAGCTAATATGTATGGATCACCAATTATATGTCAAGTGGAGCCCAGGTCATGCAATCATGATAAAAGCTTAGAGAAACAGCCAATCAGAAACTAAAAATCAGCCTCACTGTCTTCACAATTTGGTTCAGGGTGTAGCTGAAAGAGTCAAAGATTCAACAGGATCAAGTCATCTTGACAAAAATCAAACCACTAGTTCTAAAGGAATGAATTTTCAGGTATGTCCTTGAGAGAGTGCTTAAGTTTTCATTTTATGAAAAAATTGATGCTGTGCTAAACAGTTACCCAGCTGCAGTTTTAAAATGATATGGTAGAAAAGAATGAAAGAAATTGTGATTGACTTCAAGAAATGAAAGGTTTGGGTTCAAAGTCCATTAGGTCATAGGAGACACAGCTGTGCCAATCTTTAAATCTGCTTCCTACATAATTTCTTACTGAGATTCAAGAAAATGCATTAATCTGAATGATATTTTCTTAAGTTAGCAGATATTATGCTAAGAAAGATGGTGAACAATGAGCAAATACAAGAAATTAACAATAAACAAAACAGTATTTGGTCCCTGCTTCCTTCCCTGGGTAGCACAGGCATGATGGAGTGGCATCACCAGTAGCCCCTGTTGAAGTGCTCTCCAGGTTTCAGTTCCCCTTTGAAATCATAGGATGGGGACCAGAGAAGGGAGTTTGGTCCAGTAACAGACTTGTTCAAAGGAAAATTGAAGTCTTCAGTGTCTATACACAAAAAGGAGCCTGTTGACACAAGGTCACATTGAAGAAGGAGAGTCTCAGGGTAGGACTGAATGCACCATGAGGATAGACAAGCTATGGTAGAGAGAAGGGGAAGCCAATGCCCTAGTGTCCAAAGGGAAGGAGAATCATTGCTGAGTGTGGAAGACTGGGCAAGGAGCAAGGATGAAGGGCATGTGGAATGGTTGCCCAAACAGGAAAGGGAGCCTGGATGACCTTCCAGAGCTAAGGATACCATAGAAGGGACACAGACTGGGCTTGGGGGTGAGCAGGTTGCCTTGTGCCTACCACATTTCCTATACCCTGGAGCAATAATTTTTAGGTCACATTAAAGAAGTTGGGGCCTAATCTCATATGATGGATTTAGGGCCTACTTTTTCTTCTATTAGATGCAGAGTCTCTGGTTTTATTCCTAGGTCCTTGATCCACTTTGAGTTGAGTTTTGTGCATGGTGAGAGATAGGGGTTTAATTTCATTTTGTTGCATATGGATTTCCAGTTTTCCTAGCACTATTTGTTGAAGACGCTATCCTTTCTCCAGTGCATGCTTTTGGCAGCTTTGTCTAATATAAGGTAGTTATAATTTTGTGGGTTAGTCTCTGTGTCCTCTATTCTGTACCATTGGTCTACCAGTCTGTTTTGGTGCCAATACCATGCTGGTTTTTTTGTTGCTATTGCTCTGTAGTATAGTTTAAGGTCTGGTATAGTGATGCCACCTGCTTCACTCTTCTTGCTAAGGATTGCTTTAGCTATTCTGGATCTCTTATTTTTCTAGATGAATTTTATGACTGCTTGTTCTATTTCAATGAGGAATGTCATTGGGATTTTGATTGGAATTTCATTAAATCTGTATAGTGCTTTTGGTAGTATGGTCATTTTGATAATATTAATTCTGCCTATCTAAGAGCAAGGGAGATCTTTCCATCTTCTAAGGTCTACTTTGATTTCTTCCTTTAGGGTTCTGTAATTTTCATTATATAGATCTTTTACCTCTTTCATTGATTCCCAAGTTTTGTTTTGTTTTGTTTTTGAGGTTATTAGAAATGAGTTAGTTTTCCAGACTTCTTTGGCACAAGAATTAAAATCAAGAATAAATAAATGGCAAGGACTCAAACTAAAAAGTTTCTTCTCAGCAAAAGAAACATTCTGTAAAGTAAATAGAGACCCTACACCTTGGGAGCAAATCTTTACCCCTCACACATCAGATAGAGCACTAATCTCTAGGGTATATAAAGAACTCAAAAAGCTAAGCACCAAAAAAATAAATAACCCAATCAATAAATGGGCCAAGGACCTGAAAAGACACTTCTCAGAAGAGAATATACAATCAATCAACAAATATATGAAAAAGTCTTCATCATCTCTAGAAATTAGAGAAATGTAAATCAAAACTACTCTAAGATATCATCTCACTCCAGTCAGAATGGCAGCTATTATGAAGACAAACAACAATAAGTGTTGGCGAGGATGTGGGGAAAAAGGTATGCACTCATGCATTGCTGGTGGGACTGCAAATTGGTACAGCCAATATGGAAAGCATTATGGATATTTCTTGAAAAATTGGAAATGGAACCACCATTTGACCTAGCTATCCCTCTCCTTGGACTATACTCAAAGGACTTAAAAACAGCATACTCCAGGGACACAGCAGCACAATTCACAATAGCTAAATTGTGGAGCCAAACTAGATGTCCTTCAGTAGATGAGTGGATAAAGAAAATATAATATATATACACAATGGAATATTATTCAGCCTTAAAAGACAATAAAATCATGACATTTGCAGGTAAATGAATGGAGTTAGAGAAGATATTGCTAAGTGAAGCTAGCCAATCCAAAAAACCATATGGTGAATGTTTTCTTTGATATAAGGAGGCTGATTCATAGTGGGGTAGGAAGGGAGAGCATGGGAGGAATAGATGAACTCAAGATAGGGCAGAAGGATGGGAGAAAAAGGGAGGGGCATGGGATTAGAAATGATGGTGGAATGTGATGGACATTATTATCTAAAGTACATGTATGAAGATACGAATTGATGTGAATACTTTGCATAGAACCAGAGATATGTAAAAATGTGCTCTATATTGTAATGCAATCCGCTGTCATATATAAATAAAAAATAAAAATAAAATGAAATCTCTTTTAGAAATGGGAAAAAAATATAATTATTAGGTCACAGAATCTAAAACAAGTGTCATCACCACCCCCAGCACCTGTATATGACAGAGCCTGAATCCTTTCCTATACTGCTTTGGCAATGTCTCTGGGCCTAGAACACATTCACTATTCTTCCTGCCCACAAACCACCTCTGGAGCAACCTCCCTCATACTCCTGTTTTTGCACTGTTATGAGCCTCTTCCCATGGGAGGGTGAGGAGAATGACTCTGGCCTTCCTCACTCCTTTACCCTATTTAACCAGCAGGGTAAATCTTAAATTTCCACCTCCTTGAGGTACGTTTCCCTAAATCCTTAAATGTTCTCAGTGCTTTTTGAATTGGGTCCAAAGTCTTGTGGCTACCACAACTTGTTACTGTGTCACCTTTTCTCCGCCTCAAGCTACACCCCCCAAAATTTCAACCTATGGGGGTTTCTCTCCATTTCTATTTCTGTAGCTCTGCCCCTCCCTTCTTAATCCCACCAGTGAAAATCCCAGTGACTCCCCCAGCCCTGACCAATCCCAGCCACAAATAACTTCTCACTTCTTATCTCCCAAAGTGCTTAATTTGCACCTTTCCATAAGGGCAGGGAGTGGGTGAATTTTACCCTTTTTCTTCATAGCATGTGACTATCATTTTGCAGATTATGAATGTGTGTGTGTGTGTGATGTTGATAATCAGACTGTGTGCATTTAAAGAAGGTCTCTACAACTGAATTATGCCCCAAACTCCAGACTATAAACTTCTTGACAGCAAAGGCAGATGCATGTAAATTGACTTCCCAAATGTCAATCTTTCCCCCAGAAGGATTTCTTGTCTTCTCAGACTTCTGTACCCCTCAGGGGGCACCAGAGCCCACTGATTCATTTTCTTGGGATAGGAGTCCCTCCATCCATTCTGGGTTGCTCCTTCTTACAGGGATGCAGCACAGAGCATATCAGCAGTGTGACCAGGTCCACAGAACAACAGCTGCTTCCAGTGGGTGGAGGAGGTTCTAGCCAGATGTGAGACTCAGTCCCTTTGGTGTTCCTGTTTTGATGATGGCTGCAGAGGTGAATTTGCTCACAGGACAACCATGCTCAGCTAGGGTCACTATATTGTAAGATTTTGGAGTGATATAAAAGTACTTCTGTGTGTCTCAGAGAAGCAGGCTTATTTGGGCCAGTTAAGCTGAGCATCTTTCTAGTCCCTTGGAGCTTAAACAAAGGCTGTGTTTAATTTTCTGTAAAGTATTACCCATTCTACCAATGGGATAGTTTTGAAGTTAGTAGAGCTCTGCATAGAGTATTAAATGAGCCAGCGAAGAATGTCAGAAAGAGATTTCCCACTATCCCATTTATCCTGTGCACTTAACACTAATTATTCTACTCGCATAGCATATTCATAAATATGCCCTGTCTCAGGAAGAACTGTATCCTCCGTGACAAAGCATGCTGACAGTACAGATGCACACATGGAGAAAGTGGCCTGTAGGTGTGTGTTGAGTGACCCAGTCCATGATTGTCCTTCCAAGGCATCTCCTGAATAATTAAAGAAATGGCAGCCCTTTGTCCCCCTCAAAGGCTACAGTCAATCCAGCCTTTCTCCCTTAGTATTAGACTACCTGGGGACCCCTGGGAGATTGAAAGTGACATTTGTTTGTTTCAGTTTTTCTTGCTCACCCTTTGAAGTTAGAGTACAAATCGAGATAAATGATGGTGGTCAAAGCCAACCCAGAAGTTGCGACTCTACAACACTTTCATTCCAGGGAATGGAGTAGGTGGGTGTGTCCTCCTACTTCAATTTTAGGTAAGCCTAAATGGTGGGGTGTAAGAAACAAGACCCCTGGAAAAGCTGTTTCAAACTTCATGATATAGCAGCATGGTTATGCAATGATTGAATTTCTTACTATATCGCTTCCTCAGACACCAGCATGGCATATACAACAAAGTTGGCCCCTAAAGGGACATCACAGCCAATGCCATGGATTTAAATTAGGAGGATGCTCTTTAGTGGATCCCAGAATTGTCTCACTCACCTCTTTGTGAAAGGACAAGATGATCTGAGTTTGAGATAACATTGTCAGGGGCTTGGAGAAAAGATCACTTTTGTTCTTGATAAACATACTCCAAAACTGTCCCCCGACACACTGAAAATTGACAATGTGATAGGTACCCACCATGCATCTCTGCTCATATCTATTACTATTTTTTAACTGCTGAGAAATAGTACCTTTTATTTCTAGTGCACACAGTGAGAGAATCAAAGACATAGCATCTCTGGGATTCTTCTAGAATATTAATGTTCATAAGCAAAAAAGATCTTGGGCCAAATGGCAGGGGGGAAAATTGCAGGAGAATCACAATGAGCAGATGTCCTGCCATGATGCTTGCTGCAGTGTAAAAATGCATTTCTCTTAGTTAAGAAAAGGGCTTGCTTTACCTAGTGTTTATAATGGCATCTTAGTCCATTCAGGCTACTATAACGAAATACCATAGATTAGGTAATTTATAAAACAATAGAAATATATTGCTCACAGAACTGGAGACTGGGAAGTCCAAGATCACCAGTGGACTTGCTCTCTGCTCCATAAATGGTGCCTTTTGCTACATCCTCACATGATGCAAAGGGCAAAAGGTTTCTTTGAAACCTGTTTTATAAGGGTAGTAGTTCCATTCCCAACGGATCTGTTTTCATATCTTTGTTACCTCCCAAAGGCCTCATCATTTAATAGCAAGGCATTGGAAAATATATTTCAATACATGAATTTTGAAGAGATGTGTACATTTAGACCATAGAAGCCATCTCTTTTAAAAAGAAATGTTGGCACAAAATAAGAAACAGAGGGCTTTGTTTGTAAGTGGTCATGCTGATGTGTACTGGGCACTATAGTAGCCATCAGCCACATGCAATTATTTAAATTTAAATTGATTAGAACCAAATCAAATAAAAAAAATTCAGTTCCCCAATCTACTAGCTCCATTTTAAGGCTCATATTTTGTCCAGCTGATAGAGTTCAGCCTTGTCCATTCACCAAGGAGAAGCAGATGTACACTTCAGACAAGACACAAAGCCCCTGGGGGGGCGGAATGAGTGCAGATGTAAAATCAGGCTCTGCACTCACTCATTCTTGGCCTTTGGTGTGCCAGCTGTGCTAGGCCTCACTTTCCTCAGAGCAAAATAAGAATCTAAAACTAAATCCCTTATACTAGAGTTATCGAAGGATTAAATGGGACACAGCGTTCAGCACAATGCCTATGCACCCAAATAGAGTCAGCTGTTTTTTAAAAACTATATTTCATTTGCTCATGTAATCAACATTCATTATTATGTGCCTAATGTATGTGAAAAAATAGTTCTAGGTGCTGGTAGGCAGAAAGGAATAAAGAGAAAACCCTGACTTCATTAAACCCGCATTGTACCAGGAAGGGGCTGACAACAGGTGAGACTGATTAACCAATGTATTGTTAAGTTGTGACCATTGCTGTGGGGAAAAGGAAAGCTGGATGAAGGGCAGAGAGCCTGGGAGCAGCTTTGCCATGTAGAATAGGGAACTGGAGAAGGACTCACCAGGAGGATGGTGACTGAAGGAAGACAAAAAGAGCCGAAAGGGTATGTGGGTGTGCAGCAGAAGAGAACTGCAGGCAGAGGGAGCAGCCTGGGCAAAGTCCCTGAAGACAAAGCCTGGCATGATGGAGCAGCAGCAGAGAGGCAGCCAGCGTGGCTCAGCAGGTATGATCAAGGGGAAGTAGCTGGAGACAAGGCACAGGAGAAAGAGAGGTGAACAGGTGAAGCTCTGGAGGCCACTGTTCAGTCATGTGCTTTAGCTTCTCTTTTATCATAAATCAGCAGTATTATATAGCACTTAAAATGTGTCAGATACAAGTCCAAACTCTTCACTTATATCATCATTACCAGAAAGTAATATCAGGTCTGTTTAACAACCCACAGAGGTCTAAGTATGTCCCCAGAGAAACAGATGTGCCCAGAGGAGAAACTCAAGCTAAGCCACACTTAGCTTAGTGTGGTCTCCACGCTTGACCACAGTGGAGCCCATGCCCTCAAGCACTGTCATGCACCTCTCCAGCTTCAGTGTGGACACCAGAAACAAGGAAATTGTCTGCTACAAAAAGCTGGACTGGAGGCTTGGGGCTGGGACAGGATGGGGGAAGGTAGTGCTGCACATGGACAGATTCTGTACATCTTCCATAGCAGAGGCCCCTGGGTTCGCTGAAAGATAGGATATAGAGAGGAAGAGAAAGAAATAATAGATAAAATAACTCCAAATGCTTCAGCCTGGACAACTGAAATAACAGAGTAACTGCTAACAAGTTAGGGAAAGAGCAGGCTGTGTGACAGGGGAAGAGAGAGCTGACAGGAGCTCTGTTTTGGATGTCATACTGAGCACTGAAATGGAAACGCTGAGCATGCAGTTAAATGTTCCAGTCCCCCAGGGTTGAAGGAAGGGTGGAAACTCAAGATATTGTAATCATATTTAGTTGTTTGTTTGTTTGTTTGTTTGTTTGTTTGTTTATTGAAGTCATGAGACTGGATGAGGTCACAAAGGAAGGGAGCAAAAACAGGAAAAGAGGCCCAAGGGAGTCACTGAACTCACCAATGTTCAGAAGTTGAGGATATAAGAAGGAACTTGTAGACACATGAAGAGAGGATGAACTAGCAGAAGGCAATGCACTTGGGACCAAGTAAAGGTGGTATTAACAGGAATCATTTGTGTGTGCTGGGGCTTTTGGATCCAGGGATATGAAGGCTGAGCACTGACCATTGGAATCAGCCATGTGAAAGTTACAGTGACCTTAATAAGACAAGTTTCTGCTGGATGTTAGAGACTTGAGCCTGACTGAAACAGATTTCAGAGAAACAGGCAGAGACTAATTTATGTTGCCTGGTCATTAACTGAGCCCTGGAGCCTGGCTGCACATCCTAATAAGATGACCTGTTGACATGTGACATGTTTTTATCCCATCTGTGACTGAATTTCCTCATCTGTAAAGTGGAAAGAATAATAAAACTTATTGTTCTGAGGATTCGAAGTGTTAATACATGCCATGTGCTTAGGGCAATGTCAAACTCCTAGCCATTATTCAGTTTTATCTGTGACTTATTAAGATTATTATTGTTCATGGCACATATCACAGTACGTGATGTAATGGAAGCTAAGATTGTTTACACAATGCTAGTAGAAAAGGGCAGAAATCAGAACTGTTCTGACCATATTTCCAATCAAAGTTAGGCTCTCTACAGTGGAGTGATAAGCAACAGAGGCTCAGAAACTTGCTTCCAAACTATTCTTGGAGAGGTGTGCTGCAATTCACACTATATTGGGGCACAGAAGGTAATTTTTAAGCCTGGGCTTCAGACACCATCACTGAAGCCATTCTGCTTCATGCAGAGCAATTCTTAGCTGCCTATATCCTCAGCATGAGCAAAGAAGTAAGGTGGTATCAGGACACTGACACCCTTGCGTGTGTCAGCAGGGACACTGTCCACATGCTAGGAGCACATTCTCTGTTATATTAAAAAAAAAAAAAAAAACACAGCAGTTCATCGCTGTGCTTGAGAAGGCATGGAAGCAGCTCTCCAAGTCATCAGAGCGAGGTTGTTTTGCAGAAGATCTTCTCTGGTTCATCAAAAATTGGATATATAATCTGGGCTTCATGCTTCAGTTCCTCAGTTCGTCCTCTGAGCCTGGGGTTGGGTAATGCTTGGAGAAGAAATAAACACAAAGAGAAAACAGTGAGAGAAAAGGCAGGAGCTGGTGTCAGCTGCTATTGAGGGCTCTGTCTTGCCTCTGCCCGTCAGAAATGTGCCCCTTACACTGCTGGGAAATGTGGGGCATGAAGAAAGCTCATCCCAGCAGGCTGATTAGTGAGGCTGATAATTGCTTAACACAAGTTAGATGACACGGAGAAGGGGATAAGAACTGCAGAACATTGAGAACTGCCTTAACTCACTGGGGTAATCAAGAGGTCCAGACAGAGCCGCAGCATATTGATCATTTAACAGCTGGAATTAAACTATTCTTATGTTAATCAAAGAACCCCTCTCTGTTGAGGAGGAAATGTGGAAGACAGAAGCATCACCTCCAACCTCTTATTCCTATGTGGATTCTTTGGATCAAGGAACCCAATTACTAAAAGAGTTAATTAACAAAAACAACAAAAAGAAAATATAGTTTATTAAATTTACCTATTCATGGCCAAAGAAATGGTCAACAGATTATGCTTTTGAATATTTTCGACAAAGGACAATAAATTAATGTGAAGCAATGGCAGGACAGAATGGATGCATCTTGTCCCAAGGTTAGTAAAGTCAATGGATATTATTAAGACTCATGAAGGCAAAATAGAAGATAGTGGGAGATAAGGCCTACTTTACATTTTCCCCCCAGAATCATTGCAGTTCTAATAACCAGTCTCTGATAATTAAAGCTATTTTCTGGCCTAGATATGTGAGGGACATAGAAGCACCTCTATGGTTTGCTACATATAGGAAAAGGCAGGTCCTTTCTGAAGTCACAGTTCCTCAAGTGATTTCAACTTCAAATAATCAATATATCCTTTGGCACATCTTGAGAAGGCAATTCCTTGACTCCTTCAGAAAGAAGTCAGGCAAACATAGGATGCTTGCAAATGTGGCCTTTGGATCTTGTGCCTAGTTTTCTCACCAAAAAAAAAAAAATTCTATGTTCTATCAAATTTCTCATCAGTGGTCCCTATTTTTAATAAAAGCAACCATGTGTGGACCAAGAGCAGATGATTCATGGAAGCACTGAGCTGAGGAAGTCCAGTGGCTCCCTGGGACCTTTTTGACCTTGTTGAGGAGGTATGGATCACAACAAATTACGGTATAAATCCTTTCTGTTTGGTTGGAGAGAACCTGATTGTTCTACCTTAATGTTTGATGAAGTATTAGAGATACAAACAACATCTCTACTCTGGCTGGTTACTCTTGCTATGCAGAATCTAACCCTTCCAGCAGGTTGTTGAACCTACCCTGCATGGATGCTCCCAACGTAATCTCCTAGTTCCAACCAAGAGCAGAAAGATTCACTCACCTCCGTAGTGACAGTGATCCTCAAAGTAAACTATCTCAAATCCAGTTATATCTCTAACTGCTCTCATTATTTCTTTTTTTTTTAATTTTTTATTGTGGGTTGTTCAAAACATTACAAATTTCTTGACATATCATATTCCACACTTTGATTCAAGTGGGTTATGAACTCCCACCTTCACCCCATACACAGATTGCAGAATCACATCAGTTACACATCCATTGATTTACATATTGCCATACTAGTGTCTGTTGTGCTCCGCTGCCTTTCCCATCCTCCACCCTCCCCCCTCCCCACCTCTCCCCTCCCCTCCCCTCCTCTCTCTCTACCCCCTCCACTGTATAACCCTGAGGGTCTCCTTCCATTACCATGCAATTTCCCTTCTCTCTCCCTTTCCCTCCCACCTCTCATCCCTGTTAAATGTTAATCTTCTTCTCCTGCTCTTCATCCCTACTCTGTTCTTAGTTAACTCTCCTTATATCAAAGAAGACATTTGGCATTTGTTTTTTAGGGATTGGCTAGCTTCACTTAGCATAATCTGCTCTAATGCCATCCATTTCCCTGTAAATTCTATGATTTTGTCATTTTTTAATGCAGAGTAATACTCCATTGTGTATAAATGCCACATTTTTTTTTATCCATTCGTCTATTGAAGGGCATCTAGGTTGGTTCCACAGTCTTGCTATTGTGAACTGTGCTGCTATGAACATCGATGTAGCAGTGTCCCTGTAGCATGCTCTTTTTAGGTCTTTAGGGAATAGACCAAGAAGGGGAATAGCTGGGTCAAATGGTGGCTCCATTCCCAGCTTTCCAAGAAATCTCCATACTGCTTTCCAAATTGGCTGCACCAATCTGCAGTCCCACCAGCATTGTACAAGTGTACCCTTTTCCCCACATCCTCGCCAGCACTTGTTGTTGTTTGACTTCATAATGGCTGCCAATCTTACTGGAGTGCTGCTCTCATTATTTCCAGAATAGAGTTTTTGGTAGATCAGACTGTGAAAGATGGTTTCATCAGTATCTCCTATTCCACATGTTCTCTTTACTACATAGCTTGTTATCCATCAAATTGATAGATCAAGGTTGTGTTCTCTCCCTGATCCTAAGTGGACTTCTATAACGACCTCAATCAGTAAAGTACAACAAGCAAAGCCATGTGACTTTCAAGATCATAAAAGTTCCAGGTACTTCCTTAGTATGTTATTCTTAAATTCAGCTACCATACTATGAGAAATCCCAAGCATATCATAGAAAAGCCCATGTGGAGAGGAAAGCTCAGGCCACCACCCTAGCTTTCCTCCCCACCAATAGGCAAAACCATACTTTCAGTCATCTCAAAAGCAATGCTGAAAGTGGGTGTTGAAAGTGGGTCTTCTGGCCTTGGTAGAGCAGCCCCAAACTGTACCATGGGGAGCAAGACGAGCCATCTCCACAAGTCTGGCAATATTCAAATTTATTAGTAAAAAATTATTCAGGTTATCTTAAGCCACAACAATTTGGGAGTAGTTTTTAGCTAAAACAGAAATATACAGAAACAGAAGCATACACAAAATAATGCCTATGTCTTCTCATGCTCATTGCTACCAGACATTGACATTACCTAGAAAAAGCAGAGGAGATGGTTCTGCTGATGGAAGCCCTCACCTGCTTATCAAAGGCAGACAATAATTCTTTGCTTGTTCCCTTTCTGTCTCTCTTTGACTTCCAGCTTACATGAGGTGAGCAGCTATTATACTATGTGCCCCCATCATGATGTACTGTGCTACCAGGGGCCTGCAGCAGCAGCAGGGCCAAGCAACCGTGGACCAAAAACCTGTGAAACTCTGATCCAAAAATAAGTCTTTCCTCCTTACTAGATGATTATCTCAGGTATTTTGTCACAGTGACAGGAAGCTGACTAACACTTAACTATTTGGAAAAGAGCCAAATTGTTACACCTAAATAGTTAAATGAGTGTTATAAATTATGAGCCATGCACTCCAAAATTTCCAAAGAAGACTTCACTGTGTGTGCCTGTCTGTGTAAATCTGCTGTGTTTCTTAATATCTCATTAGATATGTTTTGATAAATTTTTATGTGTGCCCGAGTGTTTTCATCTTTCCATAAACAAAATCCAAATTGGACTTGGGAAGGAAAAACTGAAACACCTTAAATACAGAGATTTATTATAGTTTTAAACCAAAGAAAGATTAACTTTTTCTATCATTTATAATTTAATTCCCCTCGTAATCTCATTTACAACCTGGATCCACATTCCTTTATGAAGCTCACTCAATTTTACAGCTGCATGAAAAATTATCTGTGCTTAGACAGAAATTTGTCTTCCATGCTAGTACAAACTGTGTTCCATGATGAAACATGTGACTCTTTAATTTTTTAAAGCGGAGATGAGATGACTTTTTCTCAGGAAGTTGGTAGGGAGAGCACCATTTACGCCTAGTATTCACAGCAACAACACAGAATTAATTCCCAACAGTCCCTGCTAGAGATGAGCATGGTCTACCATGGTAAATATTTTTAAAGAAGAAAAATGGCTGCCAAAACAAAAATATGAACTACCTACAGGACAGTATTGAAGTCCTAATGTGGCCCCCCAGGGGCAGTATTGCCCACATGAATAATTCAGGAGGGAAATTTTAAGAGAACAACGCATAGTGATTATTTTTTAATCACATTAATTTTCCCTTTAATATTACAAACAAGGAATGAAGTTCATTTTGAAGTACTCTCACCAGCTGAAAGATCCAATTAAAATTAAAAGGTGAAATTGATTTTTCTTTGGGCTTAATTAAATCTTTCATTTGGTTAGTCAGAGCTGGGGCCAGAAAAATGGGCTAACTTAGAATTCTGTTTTCCAGAGGAATTATTGGAGTGAGCTGCCAGCTGCTAAATTCTGGGTCACCCTATGAATTTGATCACTGGCTACAATTTGTTTCTAGAAACATTTCTAATGTCAGGAAAGACCAGTCTCAGTCCTACGGCTACCACCAGACTTGCTTTCTCAGGCCAAAATGCAACAAAAATCCTTGTTATTTAATTTAGTCTATTTTTTTTTTGAAAGCTATATTATTGCAAGAAAATTGCTAAAGTGTTTTAAATAGGAATACATCTCATGCCAAGTAATAGCAACATTAAATATGGAGTACCAGAGGTCCTGGTCGATGAGGATGGTGCAGGACATAATGACAAAGAAATTTCTGTATGGGTCCTGCCTCATCACAACCCCAGTTGTTGGCCTCCCCACACCTCCCTTGAAACATCCTTACACAGATCCTGCAGCTGTTCACACCTTGAAAACACGAATCTGGTCACAACCTTCTCCTCCTTAAAACCATTCACATGTCTCAATCACCTTCAGCACAGTTGAGAATCTTGACACTCAGGAGGCTTCATCTCCCCACTGTCAGCTCCCAGGAGCTCCTAACTATGCAACGCTCACATTCTCTCCTTTACCAGATCAAGTGATTTACTACTTCTTTACCAGATCAAGTGTTCATCCATCCTTCCATGGCAAAAGCTTGGCCTTATGGTTGGATTATGGCTGCTTCTTTCTTTGTTATCAGAATTGTTATGCACATGGTAGGATGTGGCCTCAAACCACTAGCTGCCAATCCCATTTCTTCAGACATGGCAACAAAAAGTATTACCAGGCACTGCAAAATGTCATCTGGGAGGCAAAAATCACCTGTGCTTAATAACAAGTGAGACATACCTGAATGGCAGCTCCTGTGAAAAGCTTTCCTTGACCTCCCCACTTGTCTACTCTCTGCCTATAGTGTTATATTACAGTTGAGAGTCTTGACTCTCAAGAGGCTTCATCTCCTGAATCAGAAAGCATGAAATGATGGATGAAGAAGAAACCCTCAAGCAATAGTCCCCCCTCAGGATAAAATACAGACCATTTTATCCTCTGAGCCAGGAAGTCACAGAACACAGGATTATGATCTTCTGTGAACTGAGAAAGAAAACAAACAACTGTGGCTACTATACTTAAGAAGATTCATGTTTTAAAATAATACCAATCTTCTATGCTATTTTCTTTCTTCAGCAAAAATATTATTTATACTTGAATTGAATTCTCAACAGAATATAATTCATGGTGCAGAGAACAACAGATAATCCCTCCCACTTCTGCCCTTTCCAATACCCCTGTAATAAAGCTCTGCCACACAGGAGTGAAACCAAATGCTGAATGGTGCTCAGATCCTCAGAGCTGCTTTAAAGGCCTGGAGAGCAACATTTCTCTGCATAATGTGAACAGTGACCTTGGGATAGAAGCTTCAGAGAACCTACATGTGGCCTCAATCTACTAGCAGCCTATCCTATTCCATTAGTCATAGCAATAAAAATCATCACCAGGCACTGCAAAGGGTCACTTGGGGGGCAAAAATCACCTATGGTTAATAATACATTATTATGCAACGTCCATGCTCCTAGACACTAAGGAAATACAGTTTACTTTTGTCGGACGATAAAGAAATCCTAAGAATTCTTAACAGGGATCATTGCACAGCCTAATAGATTTTAAGTTACTGGAAGTTCAAGCTTCAGGGCCAACTTTAACTCCTGGATAATCCATTTCCCATTCTTACGGCCAATAATTCCTTCTCACAATCTATGATTTAGCTTAGATCTCTAAATTTTGACATTTCCAGCGGCTCAGCCTTTGGTTTTTCTTCTTTCTTCCTTGGCTTCTCTCTTTTCTCGCACTGCCTGGGGAATCCATTCCAGTCTCTTGGCATTCAATGAAACCTATTTTCCGATGACCTCTAATATTATAACTCAAGTCTCACCTTGCCTCTAAATACCAGTTCTTACTTCCAAAGTGCCTGCTCAGTGTTTCTCTTTTGATAACTAAAATACATCTCAGCTTACCATATTCTAAAACAGGTTCCCAGATATTCCCCCAGAAGCTGTTCCTCCCGGTGTCTTTCCTATCTCAGTGAACAGTGGGTCTCAATGTTCTCACTTCTCCACATGAATGTCTATATAGACAAAAGTGGCCAAATCAAAGAAGCTATAACTGAGTTCTTCCATAGACCCACAAGTTCTTGTTGGAGGAGTAATAACAACACATGGACATTCCCTCCCTTTTCCCTAATGCACAAGTGATATAACAATTGATTTGTCAGAGCTGCTAAAAGAATCTAATTGCCTAAGAATCAGTTACCATTCTGGGGTACTTCCTGTGTGCTGAGCCTGGTCCTGAATGCTTGACATGCATTATTTCATTTGACCTGTACAGAAACCTGTAAGATAGGTATTGTTTTTATTTTATCCATTTTTACAGATGAGAAAACTGAGGAACAGAGAGGGCCTAACTTTCCCAACAGCACTATATGAAAAAGCCCCGTCTGAGACTGGGTAGTCTGACTGCTAGAACATGCTCTTTATCATGCATGTTCCTCTCTGTCCTTCATGGTGCCTTGGTAGGCAGCCCGCCTTTGCTGGTAGTTGGGAGAGCTTCCAAGCAGGATCTAGGCCCTGACTTCACACGGGAAGATAGAGTAATCAATTCTCATTTTTTTTTTGAAAAAAAAAAAAGTCCTCATGATAGCTACTTCATGAAGACCACCCACAAGTGCCTTTGATCCTGATCTACAAGGACATCTGTGAGATGGTCATTGTTACCATAGAGCTTAATGAAACAGGGCAGCAATTCCAACTCCTGGGACATGGGTTCCTGATAGCTGGTACTCAATACAGTCCTTAATTCAACAATCTTAGAGAACATAGGGTTAAACAAAGTGGACCAGAGGTATTTGACTATAGGACTTCTGAGGCCTTTAGAATGCTAAGATATGTGCAGGGGTCAGGGGACAGAAATGGACTATGCATTTGCTGTGCTTCTCTCAGCAATTTGAAGAGAGAGCCCTTTTGAGAAAGACAGCTGGAGTTTTCCATAAATCCATTTTGAGAAACTGCTCAATAAGAAGGCATGACTTCTTCCTTATCCATCCTTTAGAGGAAAATGGGGAGCTGGGAGCTGTGTCTTTTTATTCCTCTCTACCCCAAGACTCTGAAGAAGCAAACCCAAGGCAAAGCTAAGCATCTGCCCCCAGAATCCATTAGGATCAAACCATCTTTTAATTCCATCTCCATCTCCCTCTCTGAAATTACACAGAGTATGGTCTCTCACCCTATCAGGGACCATTTTCACCTAACCTTGGGCTCAATGTCCAGAATAGACCCTAAACATTGCCACAACTTTGGTCCAAGATCAAAGACCGAAGTGGGTGGTCTTTATGAGTCAGCCATCATTGGGATATTTTTTAAATTTCAGAATTGATTTATCTCGATCAATTTGCTTGATCTAGTTTAAATTTTATGAAAGACATTTTCTGAATCTTACCAGCATGTGCATCCATCCACAAGACTGGGATCTTAATTAGAATAAGATATATTCCACACTTGTATAAATATATCAAAATAGATTCTACTGTCATATATAACTAAAAAGAACAAACAAAAATTTTTAAAAAAAGAAATGGGGCACTCATAAGAAACTAGAAATAATAGAATAAGTATCACTTGTGAATACCTCAGAAGTCCTTTCTATCCACTTCTGGTGTACTAGGAAAAAAAAGGTCAAAGTGAGATTATTTCCATTCTGCCTTCTATTCTGCCTTACAAGGAAGTTTCATCCTGAGAAATGTCTTTGCCTTGTCATGTTAATAACTGTGACCAACAGTAGCCTCATTCCCACAAAACAGAGGCAAAATACTACACAAGAACCCCCAGTGGACAACCCACTTCTCACCAGAAGATATAAATGCCTTCTTTGTCAAGATACTGTCATGACTCATGAGACATCAGGGAATCATGAATTATAAAACTACAAAGGGAGCCCTTGGAGTTTTAAAGGACAGAGCCATGCAACTGTTTACATACAATACGAATGTGTCCATGCCCCCAAACAATTTCTCTCTTTAATGCAATATCTTGATCAGTTGAAATGAAGATTTTCACACCTCAAATTTCTAATTTCTCACACAGGTTCCATGGCAGAGAATGTATATGTTGTTGTTGTTGTTGTTTTAAGTATTAAATTTTCTTTATTCAATATTATACATAAACCATACTAAAATGCCTTTCCATAAGGAAAGGACAGCATTTTAGATACAAGGAATTCTACTTAATTTGGCATAGTCAACAAAAATATAAAGTAGACACTGCTTCCTTCCTTATCTTCAACCATTGCCTTTAATAGACTACCGAACACAAATTAAAACACATGTACATCACACTTTATTCTGAGAGAGTGAAGGGATTTCCCCCATATTTAACATTTTCACATATTCAGTTACATAAACCTAAATATAAAAACAGTGTTGAGATGTCATTCATCATTTTTGTGAAATACTGAATATTACTAATTAAGTCCAACCATAACTTTAAAAGGGGGAAACATGATAGAATTTACTAAAATGGAAGTATAAACAAAATATTAATTTAACTACAAGTCAATTCTCCTTTAATCGGGATTGTCCAACAATAATTTTGTCAGTCTTTCATGATCTGAATTCTGGTATATCACAACAATTAAATTATGGTACACATAAAAGAAAAGCCATGAGACATTTCTGCTTGGTAATAAATAAGGCAGTGGCTATTACTCATTAGTAGGTTTTTTGTTTTTTTTTTTTTTTGAGGTAAGCTATTAAGTCTGCCCTTTCTACCTTCTTCTTAATTAATGCCAGAGAAGATCATTCTTGTTCCAGGGATGTACATTTTAGGAATCTCCAAATACTCCACCAGTTTACCCACTCCCCAAGTGATGCCTTTGTTGGAATCTCTGTAAGAGAATCCAGCAGCCTGAATTGTCTTCCACCCAAAGAGTCCATGGAGATTTGACCCAGTCTTGTGCTTCCCTCCCTTTTCTACAGTGTGGCAGTGGGCACACTTCTGAACAAAACTCTTCTTGCCTTCCTCAGCATCATCCATTTTTAATTTGTTCTTTTTTAAAAACATTGCTTTTATTTTTTAAATACATGAAAGCAGGATGCATTACAATTCTTATTACATATATAGAACACAATTTTTCATATCTCTATAAAGTATGTTCACACCAATTCATGTCTTCATACATGTACTTTGGATAATGATGTCCATCACATTCCATCATCATTGATAACCCCCTGCCCCCTTCCTTCCCCTCCCACCCCTCTGATCTATTTAGAGTTCGTCTATTTCTCCCATGCTCCCTCCCCCTACCCCACTATGAGTCAGTCAACTTATCAGAGAAAACATTCAGCATTTGTTTTTATAAGGATTGGCTAACTTCACTTAGCATTATCTTCTTCAACACCTTCTGCAAATCCATGATTTTATTCTCTTTTATTACTGAATAAGATTCCATTGTGTATATATGCCACATTTTTAATCCATTCATCTACAGACACTTCTCAGAAGAGGATATGCAATTAATCAACAAATATATGAAAAAAAATGTTCATCATCTCTAGCAATTAGAGAAATGCAAATCAAAACTACTCTAAGATACCATCTCACTCAAGTCAGAATGGCAGCTATTATGAAGACAAATAATAATAAGTGTTGGCAAGGGTGTGAGGAAAAAGGTACATACATTGCTGATGGGACTGAAAATTGGTGCAGCCAATATGGAATGCAGTATGGAGATTCCTTGGAAAACTGGGAATGGAACCACCATGTGACTCAGGTATCCCTCTCCTCGGTCTATACCCCAAAGATTTTAAAACAGCTTACTAAAGGGACACAGCCACATCAATGTTTATAGTAGCACAATTCACAAAAGCTAAACTGTGAAACCAAACTAGATGCCCTTCAGTAGATGAATGGATTAGTTTGTTTTTTCATTGCTAACACAAAGAAGGTTCCTATTCAGAAGCCAGGCATCTCATTCTATTTATGTCTTGTTTTAACTGTACAAAGGATTTAAGGGCTAAAGAACATAATTCAAGGAATTTATATAGTTTTTTTAGTGGATTTCAATGCCACCAGAAGCCTAATAATATATAATATTTTTGCTCTCAAGCAAAAATAAATTGAAACCAGAACATTTTGTTGCATCATAAAGGAAGATCTCAAATAATCTTGGGATCATATCATGTATTCAGGTACAGTCTTGCCATTTTTCTTAGTGAGAATTAAGTGTCCTTGCATTGCTAGTAACTCTGTTGCATAACATTCCTCCCTGGAAACATAGGAAACATGGGACAGAAGATATGGAGAGGAGCTCACCCTTGTGATGACAAACACCACCATACTTCTGCAGGAAATCCCAAGAGTTTGGGCAGTAAGTGTGGAATCATGGCCAGAGATGTTGCTTATTGGTCAGAATAATTAACATCACCTACTGCAATCACAACAAGTCAGCACTACCATGATTTCTATTTGTCAAACAAACTGAGGTTGGATAAGGTGAATAATTTTGATTGAGAACCCAGGTGGGAATCTGGTCATTCCAATTGTAAGAATTCTACTCATTATGCTATGTAAAAACTACCCACTTATAATGGGGAAAATCTACCCCTTTATAGTGGAAGTAACAGTCTGAATTATTCCCAACACCTCACCACCACACTCACCAACTTTTTACACATCTAGCATGATGTATACAACAAGACATAGTTCATGTTTTATAATTTCACCTATACTTGTTCTACTGTTCATTAAATTTCTAGTTTCTTAGATGTAGGAGTATATCTGTCGTGTTGGGCATCTCTTGAACTAATATACCTAAAACAGCATAGCACACAGTAAGTACTCAATAATGCACACTTACATGTAGTATGGATCCAACATTGCCCCATAAACAAAGTATCGAGCTTAACATGCTTGGGGGCAGCAATGTCTTGCTTCATGCCCATTAAGCAGAGGCACATTTTCAGACCCAGGACCCTCAGCTGTCTATAACTAGTATGAAAGGTGGTCAAGAATTTTTTTTCCCTAAAATGGCAGCTGAGTACCATCCAGTGCATACTGGTTGCTCCCCAAGATTGAATAATTAAATCAACAATTATACAATTGCACAAGATAAGGAAGTCGAGGGTAAGAGCTAGAATCCAACTCAAAGACTAAAGAATAAATTTGGTAGCAAATAAACAAATTCAGTCAAGTAGTGAGATAAAAAGTCAACACACATAACTAACTTTTCTATATACCAATCCACTAAAAAAGAAATCAGGAGAACAATTCTATTCACTTATTTAACCTCAAAAAAATCTAGGAATAAATCTAACCAAAGAGTTTGTGAAAGAACTCTGCAATTAAAATTATAGCACACTGGTAAAGGAAATGAAAGAAGACACAAAAAGATGGAAAGGCTTCCCATGTTCATGGATATGCAGAATTAATAACTTTAAAATAGCCATATTACAGGAGAGGAAGATGGCGGCGAGGGGAGTGCATTGCCCCCGTGTGCTGCTTCACTGTGTGGGAGTATGACAAGTCAGGATGGCTAAAGGCTATCTTGTTAGGAATTTCCAGCAATAGTGGGGTGCTCCGGAACCTGGAGGAAGGATTTCCATCGCACGAGGATCGGCTACGGGGACTCAAACGCGAGAGGTTTGTCGCACGGAGGGTAACACTGCTTATTCAGCAAATCGCCCCGCGGCTAGAGTCTGCAGCGAGCGCTGGGAAACAAGGAGATAGCAACGCAGGGATACAGCGCTGCAGTTTCTGCCAGCCGTGCAAGCACCGTACTCAGGGCTGAATTCTGGGTTTGAGACGGGGGAAGGAAGCAGTCCATCTCGGTTCTCCACACCGGTCAGACCACAGAGGAGGCCAGCAGCCACCATGTTGGAAAGCTGACGTCACCATCCCTGTTTTCGACTGACCGCAGCTCATTCAGCCATAGAACAGGTAATTTCAGGCTGCCATTCGCCTGTGGCTTGCAGACAGATTGCTAGGGTTCAGTGCCTGGGGGCTTCTTAGAACCTGATCTTATCGGAGCGAACACCCAGCGCGGGGCAGCCGAGTTCCGGCTCCCGGAACCGCCCTGGCCCAGGGCTGGGGAGCCTGCGGAGGCTGCTTCTTGGACCCTGCTCCTATCAGAGCATACACCAAGCACTAAGCGGCCGAATTCTGGCTCCCGGAACTGAGCCCGCGGGGACTGCTTCTTGGAGCCTACTCTTATCGGAAATTACACCGAGCACGGAGCGGCCGAGTTCCGGCTCCCGGAACTGCCCTGGCCCAGGGCTAGGAGCCCACGGAAACTGCTTCTCGGTCTGGGTCCTGCTGAGGGCTGGTCAGGACTCACCCGTTGCTTTGGTTGCCCGGCAAGGGGAACGAAATGCTGCCATTCGCATAGGATACCAACATGGCAGAGATCTGATGTCATCAGAAAGCGGCGGAGGAGAGAACTTCATCAATACCAGCGGTGACATAAGCAGTTGGTCTCCTGGTGGGGGGGTGAGGCACAGACACCCGAGTCTCCTCAATTTGTCGTCGAGCCAGAGGGGAGGAGCCGGGCCGCCGCCAGCGCCCGGAGCAGGCCCAGCGGCTCGCCAGCGTGGTGACCGTGTGACCCCAATTGGAGAGGGGGCAAAGCGGAGCCGCCACCCGCACCCGAAAGGTGGGCAGACCCACGACCCAGTGGTACATGGGCGTGGTAGGAGGGGCAGGGCAGAACCGCCGCCCGCGCTTGCAAGGTAAACAGACCTGTCACAGACTGGCGGGTCAGGCCCAGTGGCTTGCCAGTGTGGTACACACGTCACCCCAACTGGAGTAGGGGCATAGCAGATCCTTCTCCCACGCCCGGATCAGGCCCTGCCGGTGTGGTGGCCACGTGACCCCAATAGGAGTGGGGCGGAGCGGAACCGCCACCCGTGCCCGCAGGGTGAGCAGACCTGTGACCAACCTGCAGATCAGGCCCAGGGGTCTGCAGGCGTGGTAGGAGGGGCAGGGCAGATCTGCCGCCCACGCCTCCAAGGTAGGCAGACCTGCGACAGACAGGCAGATCAGGCCCAGGAGCCTGCCGGCGTGGTACACACACCACCCTAATTGGAGTAGGGGCAGAGCAGAGTCGCCGCCCGTGCCAGGAACAGGCCCAGCGACCTGCAGGCGGGGTAGTCACGACACCCCAATTGGAGTAGAGGCAGAGCAGAGCCGCCACCCGTGCCCGAAAGGTGGGCAGATCTGCGACCGACCAGCGGGACAGGCCCAGTGGCCTGCCGGTACGACAGACACGTCACCCCATTTGGAGTAGGGGCAGAGTAGAGCCGCCACCCGCGCCTGCAGGGTAGGCAAACCTGCAACCGACCGGCGGATCAGGCCCGGTGGCCTGCCAGCGTGGTACACTCGTCACCCCAATTGGAGTAGGGGCAAAACAGAGCCGCCGCCAGCGCCCAGAACAGGCCCAGTGACCTGCCGGCGTGGTAGCCACGACACCCCAATTGGAATAAGGAGAGAGCAGAGCCGCCGCCCGCGCCTGCAGGAAAGATACACAAGCAGTATGAAAAGACAAGGAAAGAAAGGACCACAAGCAATGCAGGTCAACGCAACTTTAGAAGAGGTAACAGCTGCAGCAGATGGAATGTCAGATAAAGAATTCAGGATATACATGCTTCAGATGATCTGGAGTATCAAGGAAGACATTAAACAGCAAAATCAGACAATGAAAGATCACTTCGACAACGAATTACGCAAACAAATCCAGGAAGCAAAGGATCAACTATACAGGGAGATAGAGGTTATAAAAAACAAACAAACAGAAATCCTAGAAATGCAGGAAGCAATAAACCAACTTAAAAACTCAATGGAGAATACTACCAGCAGAGTAGAACACTTAGAAGATAGAACATCAGACAATGAAGACAAAGTATTTCAACTGGAAAAGAACATAGACAGCTCAGCAAGACTGTTAAGAAACCATGAGCAGAACATCCAAGAAATATGGGATAACATTAAGAGACCAAACTTAAGAGTCATTGGGATACAGGAAGGTACAGAGCTCCAAACCAAAGGAATGAGCAGTCTATTCAATGAAATAATACGAGAAAACTTCCCAGACTTGAAGAATGAGACAGAATCCCAAATCCTAGAAGCCTACAGGATGCCGAATGTGCAAAATCATAAGAGATCCACACCTAGACACATTATAATGAAGATGCCCAACATACAGAATAAGGAGAGAATTTTAAAAGCTACAAGAGAAAGGAAGCAGATTACATTTAGGGGTAAGCCAATCAGGATAACAGCTGATCTTTCAACACAGACTCTGAAAGCTAGAAGATCCTGGAATAACATATTTCAAACACTGAAAGAAAATGGGTTCCAACCAAGAATTGTGTATCCAGCGAAATTAAGCTTCAGGATGGAAGATGAAATTAAAACCTTCCACGATAAACAAAAGTTAAAAGAATTTGCAGCTAGAAAACCATCTCTTCAAAACATCCTCGGCAAAACATTACAGGAAGAGGAAATGGAAAATAACAATGAAAACCAACAGTGGGAGGTAGGACAGTAAAGGGGGGGAAAATAATCAAAGAGGAAAACAAACCATGTTTAGTAACAGAAATAAACAAATATGGCTGGAAGAACAACCCATATCTCAATAATAACCCTAAATGTTAAAGGCTTAAACTCACCAATTAAGAGACACAGGCTAGTACAATGGATCACAAAACAAGACCCAACAATATGCTGCCTACAGGAGACGCATTTGATAGGAAAAGACATACATAGGCTGAAGGTGAAAGGTTGGGAAAAATCATATCACTCATATGGACTTCGGAAACAAGCAGGAGTGTCCATACTCATATCAAATAAAATAGATTTCAAGCCAAAGTTAATCAAAAGGGATAAAGAGGGACACTACATACTGCTCAAGGGAACCATACACCAACAAGACATAACAATCATAAATATTTATGCCCCAAACAATGGTGCAGCTATGTTCATCAAACAAACTCTTCTCAAGTTCAAGAGTCTAATAGACCACCATACCATAATCATGGGAGACTTCAACACACCTCTCTCGCCACTGGACAGATCTTCCAAACAAAAGTTGAATAAGGAAACTATAGAACTCAATAACACAATTAATAACCTAGACTTAATTGACATATATAGAGTATACCACCCAACATCAAGCAGTTGTACTTTTTTCTCAGCAGCACATGGATCCTTCTCAAAAATAGATCATATATTATGTCACAGGGCAACTCTTAGACAATATAAAGGAGTAGAGATAATACCATGCATCTTATCTGATCATAATGGAATGAAACTGAAAATCAATGATAAAAGAAGGAAGGAAAAAGCATATATCACTTGGAGAATGAAAAATAGGTTACTGAATGATCAATGGGTTATAGAAGACATCAAGGAGGAAATTAAAAAATTCTTAGAGATAAATGAAAACACAGACACAACATACCGGAATCTATGGGACACATTGAAAGCAGTTCTAAGAGGAAAATTCATTGCTTGGAGTGCATTCCTTAAAAAAAGAAAAAAAACAACAAATAAATGATCTCATACTTCATCTCAAAATCCTAGAAAAAGAAGAGCAAAACAACAGCAAAAGAAGTAGAAGGCAAGAAATAATGAAAATCAGAGCTGAAATTAATGAAATCGAAACAATTGAAAAAATTGACAAAACTAAAAGTTGGTTCTTTGAAAAAATAAACAAAATCGACAGACCCTTAGCGATGCTAGAGAAGAGAAGAAGAGAGAGAACTCAAATTACTAGCATACGGGATGAAAAAGGCAATATCACAACAGACACTTCAGAAATACAGAAGATAATCAAAAACTATTTTGAATCCTTATACTCCAACAAATTAGAAGATAGTGAAGGCATAGATAAATTTCTTAAGTCATATGATCTGCCCAGATTGAGTCAGGAGGATATAGAAAACCTAAACAGACCAATATCAATTGAGGAAATAGAAGAAACCATCAAAAGACTTCCAATTAAGAAAAGCCCAGGTCCAGATGGGTATAGAGCAGAATTTTACAAAACCTTTAAAGAAGAACTAATACCAATACTTTTCAAGCTACTTCAGGAAATAGAAAAGGAGGGAGAACTTCCAAATTCATTCTATGAGGCCAACATCACCCTGATACCTAAACCAGACAAAGACACTTCAAAGAAAGAAAACTACAGACCAATATCTCTAATGAACCTAGATGCAAAAATCCTCAATAAAATTCTGGAGAATCGGATACAAAAACATATCAAAAAAATTGTACACCATGATCAAGTAGGATTCATCCCAGGGATGCAAGGCTGGTTCAATATACGGAAATCAATAAATGTTATTCACCACATCAATAGACTTAAAAATAAGAACCATATGATCATCTCGATAGATGCGGAAAAAGCATTTGACAAAGTACAGCATCCCTTTATGTTCAAAACTCTAGAAAAACTAGGGATAACAGGAACATACCTCAATATTGTAAAAGCAATCTATGCTAAGCCTCAGGCTAGCATCATTCTGAATGGAGAAAAACTGAAGGCATTCCCTCTAAAATCTGGAACTAGACAGGGATGCCCTCTCTCTCCACTTCTGTTCAACATAGTTCTCGAAACACTGGCCAGAGCAATTAGACAGACGAAAGAAATTAAAGGCATAAAAATAGGAAAAGAAGAACTTAAATTATCACTATTTGCAGATGATATGATTCTATACCTAGCAGACCCAAAAGGCTCTACAAAGAAACTATTAGAGCTAATAAATGAATTCAGCAAAGGCAGGTATAAAATCAACACACATAAATCAAAGGCATTCCTGTATATCAGCGACAAATCCTCTGAAATGGAAATGAGGACAACCACTCCATTCAAAATATCTTCAAAAAAAATAAAGTACTTGGGAATCAACCTAACAAAAGAGGTGAAAGACTTATACAATGAAAACTACAGAACCCTAAAGAGAGAAATAGAAGAAGATCTTAGAAGATGGAAAAATATACCCTGTTCATGGATAGGCAGAACTAACATCATCAAAATGGCGATATTACCAAAAGTTCTCTATAGGTTTAATGCAATGCCAATCAAAATCCCAACGGCATTTCTTGTAGAAATAGAGAAAGCAATCATGAAATTCATATGGAAAAATAAAAGACCCAGAATAGCAAAAACAATGCTAAGCAGGAAGTGTGAATCAGGCGGTATAGCGATACCAGACTTCAAACTATACTACAGAGCAATAGTAACAAAAACAGCATGGTACTGGTACCAAAACCGGCGGGTTGACCAATGGTACAGAATGGAGGACACAGAAACCAATCCACAAAACTACAACTATCTTATATTTGATAAAGGGGCTAAAAGCATGCAATGGAGGAAGGATAGCATCTTCAACAAATGGTGCTGGGAAAACTGGAAATCCATATGCAACAAAATGAAACTGAATCCCTTTCTCTCGCCATGCACAAAAGTGAATTCAAAATGGATCAAGGAGCTTGATATCAAATCAGAGACGCGCCGTCTGATAGAAGAAAAAGTTGGCTACGATCTACAGTCGGTGGGGTCGGGCTCCAAATTCCTCAATAGGACACCCATAGCACAAAAGTTAATAACTAGAATCAACAAATGGGACTTACTGAAACTAAAAAGTTTTTTCTCAGCAAAAGAAACAATAAGAGAGGTAAATAGGGAGCCTACACCCTGGGAACAAATCTTTACTCCTCACACTTCAGATAGAGCCCTAATATCCAGAGTATACAAAGAACTCAAAAAATTAGACAATAAGAAAACAAACAACCCAATCAACAAATGGGCCAAGGACCTGAACAGACACTTCTCAGAGGAGGACATACAGTCAATCAACAAGTACATGAAAAAATGCTCACCATCTCTAGCTGTCAGAGAAATGCAAATCAAAACCACCCTAAGATACCATCTCACTCCAGTAAGATTGGCAGCCATTAGGAAGTCAAACAACAACAAGTGCTGGCGAGGATGTGGGGAAAAGGGTACACTTGTACATTGCTGGTGGGACTGCAGATTGGTGCAGCCAATTTGGAAAGCAGTATGGAGATTTCTTGGAAAGCTGGGAATGGAACCACCATTTGACCCAGCTATTCCCCTTCTTGGTCTATTCCCTAAAGACCTAAAAAGAGCATGCTACAGGGACACTGCTACATCGATGTTCATAGCAGCACAGTTCACAATAGCAAGACTGTGGAACCAACCTAGATGCCCTTCAATAGACGAATGGATAAAAAAAATGTGGCATTTATACACAATGGAGTATTACTCTGCATTAAAAAATGACAAAATCATAGAATTTACAGGGAAATGGATGGCATTAGAGCAGATTATTCTAAGTGAAGCTAGCCAATCCCTAAAAAACAAATGCCAAATGTCTTCTTTGATATAAGGAGAGTAACTAAGAACAGTGTAGGGACGAAGAACAGGAGAAGAAGATTAACATTTAACAGGGATGAGAGGTGGGAGGGAAAGGGAGAGAGAAGGGAAATTGCATGGTAATGGAAGGAGACCCTCAGGGTTATACAGTGGAGGAGGTAGAGAGAGAGGAGGGGAGGGGAGGGGAGAGGTGGGGAGGGGGGAGGGTGGAGGATGGGAAAGGCAGTGGAGCACAACAGACACTAGTATGGCAATTTGTAAATCAATGGATGTGTAACTGATGTGATTCTGCAATCTGTGTATGGGGTGAAGGTGGGAGTTCATAACCCACTTGAATCAAAGTGTGGAATATGATATGTCAAGAAATTTGTAATGTTTTGAACAACCCACAATAAAAAATTAAAAAGAAAAAAAAGAAATAAAAGGCATTAAAAAGGCATATAGCTTTGAAAGGAAGAAATAGAACTACCCTAATTAGTGATGATATGGTTATTTATGCAGAAAATCATAAAAGATCTACAAAACAAAAACGTTCTGAAACTAATAAGTGAGCAAAAACTAATCACATACTTACAAGAAATATGTGTAAAAAGAAATAAAAACAGTACTGTTTATAATCACTTGAAAGAAAATGAAATGCTTAGAAATAAACTTAAAACACATTTAAAATTTGCAACCTGAAAATTACAAACTTATTATGAAAGCATTAAATATATGTTAATCAATGGAGAAATATATCCTATTCTCAATTCTCAGCAAATGTACCTGTAATTTTAATGAATTTCCTGTCAAAATCCCAACAAGCTTATTTAGAAATTCAATTAGCATACAATTTTTTCATCTGAAGTGTGGTGCCGATGTTTTATAGTGTTATCAGAGTTCTGCAACCATCTAAACAACTATCTAAACTACTATCTAAATTTTAGACATTTTCTAGCTTTTCCCACAAAGGGTACTAGAATTAGATATCTAGGGGCAAAGGGAAAAGAAGACTTGATCTAAATCTACATCTCACACAAAAAAACTCAAAATGCATCACAAACTTAAACATAAAACAAAATCATAAAACTTTTTCTCAAAACTCAACAGTTACAAAAACAATCCAATTAGAAAGTTGGCAAAAGACATGAACATGAAATACAGATGGCAAAAAAAACATAAGAAAAGACATTCAATATTATTAACAGTAGACAAATGCCAGTTAAGCCACAAAGAAATAGTATCATACAATTATCAGGACAGCTAAAATTAAAATAATAATAATAATGGGAATACAAAGTGCTGGCAAAGAGACTTAGAAACTGGACCACTCATGCATTGTTGATGAAAATGTAAAATGATATAGCTACTGTAGAAAATATTTGAAAGTTTCTTATAAACTCAGCTAACATATGACCCAACTTTGGGGCTTTTGTCCCAAAATGAAAATTTGTGTTCATAGGAAAAATCTGTACCCAAATGTTTATGATAGTCTTATTCATAGTACCTCAAACTAGGAAAAAATCCAGATGTCTGTTTTTCAACAGGTGAATATTTAAATAATTATGGAACATCCATATGATGTTCCATACTAGTCAGCAGCTTAAAAGGATAATACGTACAACAATTTGGTTAAAATTATCAAAGAAATCATGCAAAGTGAAAAAAATAAAAACCCAATCCCCAAAGATTAATACTAATATGTAATGTGTGTGTGTTGTGTGTGTGTGTGTGTAACTTTAAATGATAAAATAATAGAATGGGAAATGGATTAGTGTTTGTCAGAGGTCAATGTGGGGATTGTGGAAAGAGGAAAGGGAGGTGGACTTGCTACAAAAGAGCAATATGGTGGATCCTTACTCTGACCGTATCAGTGTTAATCCCTTCATTGTGACACTGTTCTATACTTTTGCAAGATGTCACCACTTGAGAAAATTCAAGTATAATGGATCTGTATGTATTATTTCTTTTTCTCCATATTTTATTGGTGCATTATACATAAGGGTGAGATTTGTTGTTACATATTCATATACAGTACAATTTGGCCAATATCATTCTACAGTATTTCCCCTTTTCCTCTCCTCCTCTCTCCCACTGGTCCCTTTCCTCTGCTCTCCTGATCTTTGATTGTCATGAGACCCTCACCCACCTTTCTTTTCCTTTTTCCTCTCTAGTATCCACATATAAGAGAAAACATATGACTATGGACTTTCTAGGTATTATTTCTTAAAATGGCATGCAAATTTGCAATAACCTCCAAATAAAAGGTTTAACTGAAAAATATATATCAATCAGAACTCTTTATCAGTGATCTTTTGAAATGACTGACAGTCCAAGATGGTGGCCTCTATCCATGTTTTAATGATGTTATTGAGGGAGATTCTTTTTAATTGAGTCCTATGAGCTCCTTCTGTATAAAAATTATCAAACCCTTTGTCATTTTTTAAACAATTTCCAAATGCACATTAGTATGTTAATGCCTCTCACCACTTTCTTTCTGGATTTTAAAATTGTTTTTATGAGGAGGAGGATTGTTTTGGATTTTTGAAAATATAATTCTTTATAAAAGAATTTTTAAATTTTATAAAATCCACCCATGGTAGTTTGTAGTTCTTTTGATAAATACATGCAGCATGTAACCACCACCATGACGAATTGCTCCACTTCCTCCCCAAATTCCCTCAAGTCCCCTTATAGTCATCCTGCCCCTCCTGAAAGCTGTGAAACCGCTAGGCTGTCTTCCTTCCCTTCTGTCTTAGCCTTCCCAGAATATCCTATAAATGGAATCACAGAGGTGGCTCCTTTCCCTTCACATCATGCATTTAAGATTCTTTCATGTTGTATATCAGCATTTTGTCCTTTTTGACTTTTAAAAAATAAGTACATGAATAATTATATAATAATTCATAGGAAAATCATGTGGGGATTATGTTGAGCAGTAGAATCAGAGGACCCTCATGGTCCTCCAGGTGGGCCAAGGTGGAGGACACTTCTCTGAAGCCACATGAACTGAGGCCGAAGGAAGAGCAGTTGTCCTCAAGGAAAGTCTGGAACCAGAGATTAATAAGATAGGACACAGGGAGACACTGATAGGAAAGGCTTGAGGAGGAAAGGGCAAGTGCATTTGCCCTGCTGAAATTGGGCCATGTGCCCAGAAAATAGAAAAAGAGAGAACTGGGCTCAGTGGTCAGTAGGAAGGGCAGGCCATGCAGAGCTTAGAGAAGAGGGTGCCTTTGTTCTAACTGTGACAGAAACACAGTGGATTATTTAAGAAGCTCTCAGTATCAAAAGGCCCTTCTGGCTGCCAGGCAGGGATGGAAGATGACTTAGGAGGAAAATAAAAATAGCAGATGTGAAAGACAAAGAGAGTCTGAGGCTTAGGTGAGGTAAGCTACAGGTGAGAAAATAACAAATGGCCACAATTAAGATCCATAGAAACAAAAAAAATACAGATCAGGAAAAGGTGGAAGTGGGGGATAGAGGGGAGCATTCATCAGCACTCCCAGTTTCTAACACTGGAGCTGGGAAAACGAGGACCGTGGATTGACCTGGGGAACACCTTGTTCAACTGCTGTACGCAGGAGAGTGAGTCCTACTGCTGACTCACCGAATGCAGTACCTGTGTGCACACTGATGCTGTCTAAAATCCCCACACCTTCCTGTCTCCCTCACTCCCCTGGGTATTTGTGCTTGGCTCTGGCTGTCCTTAACACTTTGAGTGGCACCAGACACACACACACAAAATGCAATTATGTATTATGAATGGATTTATTCTGCTAAGACTGCTTCAATTCTACACTTTGTTCTGGTGGAGGGGTGAAGGGGGACATCAGGCACATAAGGAACATCCCCAAACTGAAGTTGTGAATTCTTCCTGTCTTGAACAACACAGACAATTTCAACAACACCTGGAAGGATACAGTTCACAGCCAACCTGGATTTAGAAAAAAAAAATTATTTTGAGGCAAACTAGTCACAACACTAAAGAAAACAAAAAATATTTCCCCCTAAAATATTGAATATTATTGAGCTGAAGGTGGTTAAAAAGCATGTGGTCTCCAGGCCTCTCCCTCTGTTTTCCTGATGGGAGGACTGAGATTCATGCAAAAGAAAGGTCTTTTATCCTCCCCACTCCCTCCCGGTGAGTCAAGAATGGGATATAAGTCCTCCTACTGCAGAAGCAGCTTACCAGATAGAGATGTTATCTCTAGATGCAAGAGGAATTTGGGAGCAGACTGTATCACCTTCCTATGGTTTTTCCACCTCTGAAGCCTGAATTATCTTAGTCCTTTGCCTTGTAACTCTAAGATTTATTGCTCTTTGTTAAATATTATTGAAGGCAGAGTCCAGCCACTAGTTGGAGAGAAAGTTACTTTCCAGACAGAGTTGCTTCCCTTCACATGATAGACATGGACCATGATTTAAAAATGGCTTGTTTTACTTCTGTTAATCTGACTTTTGTTACAAAAATCTATATCAGCTAAGAACCTCTGATGTTTGGGAAAATAAATTAGATTTTTCTCCCCTCCAACAGAAAAGTCAACTATTAAAACCCATAACTGAAAGAAGTATAAATAGTGTTTTGCCATACATTCTTTTTTTTAGTTTTTAATTTATTTGTTCTTTTCTTTTTTATGCATGACAGTAGAATGTATTTTGGCATACATACATGGAGTACAACTTCCCTTTCTTCTAGTTGTACATTATGTGGAATTACATTGGTCATGTATTCATATATGCACATAGGAAAGTAATGTCTGATTCATTGTACTAACTTTCCTATTCCCATTCCCCCTCCCTTCCCTTCATTCCCCTTTGTTTAATAAAGTATTTCTGTTTTTCTCTATCCTACATTTTATAGTGAGTTAGCATCTACATATCAGGAAGAACATTCAGACTTTGGTATTTGGGGATTGGCTTATTTCCCTTAACATGATAATCTCCAGTTCTATCCATTTACCGGCAAACATCAAAATTTCATTTCTCTTTATGGAGAGTAATATTCCATTATGTACATACACCACATTTTCTTTATTTATTTATCTGTTGAAGGGCACTTTACTGGTTCCATAGTTTAGCTATTGTGAATTGAGCTGCTATAAACATTGATGTGGCAGGATCACTATCCTATAGTATGCTGATTTTAAGTCCTTTGGATACATACCAAGGAGTGGGATAGCTGGGTCAAATGGTGGTTTCATTCCAAGTTTTCTGAGGAATCTCCATACTGCTTTCCAATGGTTGCACCAATTTGCAGACCCACTGGTTACCATACATTCAGCTGGGTCGAAGAGCATGAGAAGAAGATTAACATTAAACAGGGATGAGAGGTGGGAGGGAAAGGGAGAGAGAAGGGAAATTGCATGGAAATGGAAGGAGACCCTCAGAGTTATACGAAAGTACATACAAGAGGAAGTGAGGGGAAAGGGAAAAATAATACAAGGGGGACAAATGAATGTCAGTAGAGGGGGCAGAGAGAGAAGAGGGGAGGGGAGGGGAGGGGAGGGGAGGGGAGGGGGGGTAGTAGAGGATAGGAAAGGCAGCAGAACACAACAGACACTAGTATGGCAATATGTAAATCAATGGATGTGTAACTGATGTGATTCAGCAATCTGTATATGGGGTAAAAATGGGAGCTCATAACCCACTTGAATCAAAGGGTGAAATATGATATATCAAGAACTATGTAATGTTTTGAACAACCAACAATAAAAAAAAAGAATAGAAGAGCAAGTAGATTTGCTCTCCCTTCATATCACACATTCATGCACATCACCCTACAGCTGTTTCTCAAATGAAGGAGGTGCTTAATACAGAGCTGTAAATATAATTTTATTTTAAATCCCACAGTTCAGGAAAATCAAGAATGTTGTCAAGGGCATAGTTTTTGACTTATTATTTTATGAGCAATGTGTAATTCAACAGAGGGGAAAAAGCTGTATTGTCCCAAGTAAAAATTATGTTTCTTTCTGCCTTATTCAAATATATATTCAAGTTGTTTAAGTGGAAAATGATGTGCAAGCTGAGAGCAGAACTTGACATCTTTCAGGCTCTCCATAAATGCTACTTGAATATGAACTGAATTGGAAGGAAAAATTAGAAATCTGCTAGTAATAACATTGTAAGTGACACTGAAAGGCTTCTAAAGCCCATCAAAGATGACTTAGGGTACCCAACCTCCAAGCAAGCAGTTGCCAGGGTGATATTTGTAAACTTGTTTTCCTGATCAGAAGAGAAGAGTCACACCATCATGTCCAGAATGTCTATTCTGTTGGCTTTTGGAAACAGAGGGAAAATCTGAATAAAGTCTCTAACTTCACTTCCTAATTACTTCTTTTTAGTTGACTTTAAAAGTCACCAATTTAGAGTTCACATAGCTAAGCAATGTGTCAGTAGATTGCCACTATACTTGTCAAAGACAATACCTTTGACATGGGGATTATGATAGTAAAGATCACCTGTTTTTTCAGGAATTGGAAGCAGATGCTCAAATCCGTGAAATCACCAACCCTTCACTTGGGCCTGTATGGGTATCCACTGGGTGACTTCTTTGATATTAAATAGAAAAATCTCCTCCCTAAGATCATTGCTAATGCTGCCATTTTTTGAATATACAACTTATGAAGAGCCATGAAAATCCCACACATGCAGATCACCAATTACTTTGCTTTTCCTTACCTCCAATCACCTTTCCAAACACCTTAGACCATCCTGCTCTTCATCCCATTATCCCTAAACCCTGTCCTCAAGAAGGTGGATTTGATATTTGCTCCCCTTCTCCTCGTTTAGCTGCCCTGTGCATAAACTCTTCATTGTAGAGCTTATCATTTCAGCGACTGGATCATATAGTAATTCCACTGTTAATTTTTTAAGCACTTCTGTATCACTTTCCATAATGACTGTACTAATTTATATTCCCATTAACAGTGTACAAGGATTCTTTTATCCATAAAATCTTTATCACTTGTGATCTCCTGTCTTTTTATAATTGCATTCATACTGGGTGACAAGATATCTCATTGTGGTTTTGGTTTGCCCTGATGGTTAGTGATATCCAGCATTTTTTAGTAGCCAATGGCCATTTGTATACCTTCTTTTGAGTAAGGTCTATTTAAGTCTATTGCCCATTTTTTAATTGGATTATTCAAATTTTTGCTACTGAATTTTTTTTTATTCTTTATATATTCTGGGTAGTAACCACTTGCCATATGTATTATTTGCAAATATTTCCTCTCATTTTTAATACTTTTTTTGTGTGTGGTGCTGGGGATTGAATCCAGGGCCTTGTGCATGGGAGGCAGGCCCTGTACCAACTGAGCTATATCCCCAGCCCTATTTCCTCTCATTGTGTATATTGTCTCTTCACTATTTTCTTTCTGTGCAGAATAAGTTTGATATAGACATACTTGTCTATTTTTGCTTTTGCTGCTTGCTCTTGAAGATTTGTCCAAAAATCCTTGCCCATTCCAATATCTTCAAGCATTTCTCCTGTTTTCTTCTATTTTAGTTTTATAATTTTAGGTCTTACATTTAAGTCTTTCACATACTTTTAATTAACTTTTATAACTAGTGAAAATAATAGTCTAGATTCATTCTTCTGAATGTGAACATCCAGTTTTCCCAGCACCATCTATTAAGATTGCCATTTCTCCAATAGGTGTTCTTAGCACTTTTGTTGAAAATCAGTTGGTTGTACATCCATGGGTTTCCTTCTAGGCTCTCTATTCTGTTCCATTGGTCTATGTGTCTATTTTTATGCCCATACCATACTGTTTTGATTAATATAGCTTTATAGTATATTTTGAAATCAAATTGTATAATGCCTCCAAATTTGTTATTTTTGCTCAAGATTGTTTTCCTATTTGTTTTTGGAAGGTTGTTTTTCTTTTTGTTGTTGATGATGATGATTTGGGTTTTTATTTGTCTGTTTGTTTGTTTGTTTGTTTTTATGATTCCATATAAATTTTAGAACTTTTTTTGCAAAACAAAAAAAGTCATTGATATTTTGATAGGGATTGCATTGAATATGTAAATTGCTTTGGACTGTATGAAAAATTGACAATACTGAGTTACTGATTATTCCAATTCATGAACATTAGATATCTTTCCCCCACCCCCTACCCATGTGTGTTTCCTCATCAATTTCTTTCATCAGTGCTTTACAGTTCTTATTATAGATATCTTTTACCTCTTTGGTCAAACTTATTCTTAGATATTTTATAGCTATTGTGAATAGGATTGTTTTCTTGATTTCTGTTTCAAATAATTGGTTATATGATACACAACAATGAAACAGATTATTGTGCATTGATTTTGTATCCTTCAGCATTGTTGAATCGATTATTAGTTCCAATGGGTTTTTTTATGAAGTCTTTACAATTTTTTGTGTATAAGACCCTGTCATTTGCAAACAGTGACATTTTGAATTTTTATTTTCCAGTCTGGATATCCTTTGTTTCTCTCTCATGCCTGATTGCTCTGGCTAGGACTTCAGTAATAAGTTAAATAAATATGGTGGCCCTAGGGATCAAGGGCCAGTTTTTAATCAGATTCTTTATTGTTTTTCTTTGTTTTTGTTTTGTTTTTGTTGTGTGTGTGTGTGTGTGTGTGTGTGGTGCTGGGGATTAAACCCAGGACCTTGTGCATGCAAGGCAAGCATTCTACTAACTGAGCTATATTTAAATTGAGAACCCAAAAACATCTGAACACAATGGTACTTTGTCAGAAGAGATACTAGCATCTGAGGCAAGATCTCCAGGCCTCCAGCTCAGATCCACCCCCATACCCAAAATAACAGCTTTTATATAGATCTGATCCAAAGTCAATTCTTTGATCTCTTCCATCTTCAGCCCCTACACTCTACTCAAGAATTTAGCCATACTGTCTTAGTGTGCTTGTCAATTCATTAGTAATTATTTAGTCTCAACTATCTTCAAAATCTCAGAATTTCAACATTGGCCTCCTGGGTGCTTTGCATAAAAGTGGAATAACACACTGGAGTGGAGTCAATATGGTGATCTTGACTCACGGAATGACATTGAAAAAAACAGAGTTAACAATACTGAGACTTACTTGGACTGAAAAGACAAGATTTCATCTCACTCCAGTCAAAATGGCAGCTATTAAGAATACAAATAACAATAAGTGTTGGCGAGGATGTGGGCGGAAAGGCACACTCATACATTGCTGGTGGGACTGCAAATTGGTGTAGCTAATATGGAAAGTAGTATGGAGAATCTTGGAAATCTGGGAATGGAACCACCATTTGACCCAGCTATTCCACTTCTTGGTCTATACCCAAAGGACTTAAAAACAGCATACCACAGGGACACAGCCTCATCAATGTTTCTAGCAGCACAATTCACAATAGCTAAACTTTGGAACCAACATAGATGTCCTTCAGTATATTAATGGATAAAGAAAATATGGTGTATATACACAATGGAATATTACTCAGCATTAAAAGAGGAATAAAATCATCGCATTTGCAGGTAAATGAATGGAGCTGGAGAATATAATGCTAAGTGAAATTAGCCAATCCCAAAGAATTAAGTGCCAAATGCTTTCTCTGATTTAAGGATGTTGACCCATAATATGCTGTGGAGGGAGGGAGGAGCGGGGAATGGAGAATTAAATGAACTCTAAATAGGGCGAGGGGAAAAGGGGAGGGAGTAGAAGAGAGGGAATATAGGGGTAGGAAAGACAGTGGAATGTGATGGTCATCATTACCCTAAGTACATGAAGGAAGACATGAAGGATGTGATTTTACTTTGTGTACAACCAGAGATATGAAATATTGTGCTCTATATGTGTAATATGAATTGTAATTCATCGTGTTGTCATATATAACAAATTAAAATTAAAAAATAAAACACAAAATATGTTAGAAAAAATAAGATATAAGTCATTATTAAAAAAAAGTATGGGGGCTGGGGATGTGGCTCAAGCGGTAGCGCGCTCGCCTGCCATGTGTGCGGCCTGGGTTCGATCCTCAGCACCACATACAAACAAAGATGTTGTGTCCGCCAAAAACTGAAAAATAAACATTGAAATTCCCTCTCTCTCTCTCTCTCTCTCTCTCTCTCTCTCTCTCTCTCAAAAAAAAAAAAGATTTATTAAAAACAAAAGTATGTCCCTGGATAGATTGCATATTAAAGGAAATAAAATGTTATTCAACTAATATGCTTGAATTTTACAAGCAAAACTTAAACATAAAAAAATAACACCAATTCCTTAGTGAGCAGGGGTAATATGCTGACGCAATGCTGCACGCTCTGTGTCCATCACCTCATCTGCTCGTCTTGGTCAGGGGGCAGAAATGCTGTCCTGTTCCACAGATGCAGACTCTGTCTGATACTTAGAGGGGATGACTGAGAGGCCATGGTGACATGAGGCAAATGTCAGAGTTCAGAGTCCAAAGTCACATCTGTCACCCACTCCTTCCTCACTGAACAATAAAAAACCCACATAGAATTGTCAGACAAATCATGGTGGCAGGTTATGATTATTGACCACATCAATATTATTATCCATAACAGTGTTACCACCAGACATAGGACATAGAATCTCACCCTAATAATATGGGGATGTTTTAGAAAAGATGTGGTTAAATCAAAGTATTTTCAGGTCACACAAAGCACTGTTGCCTCTTATATTGAATCTGACCCCCCAATAACTGATTTCTTGGTAATCAATAATTGATAATGATCTTAATAAACTTGAGGCTCACATATTATACTCTGAGACTGTCATAGTCACTCTGAGACTTTCATAATTGGTCAAGACTGTGGAAGAAAAAATATATAAGACTATTCCCCCAATTCTGCATATAATTAGAATATTACTAGACACAAACAAGCCATCAGGAAGGGTTTCATAGCTGTCCCAGTGTCACATGGAGCTGATCTCAGGGACAGGTTTGTCTTCTGTGACAGGAAAAGAGCACTTAACTGCATCCTGAAGCCACCCATTCTGAGAAGTAGTATAAAGGAGGATCCTGATGAGGTCATATTTAGGAAATATTACCCCTCTTCTAACAACTCCTTTAACAAAAATAATGTCACACAACAGTGATAAAAGATTAAAACTGCAAAGATTATAAATAGCCTCAATTCAGCATAGACAAATGACATACAAAGGAAGAATGAGTCTATTAGGAGACTGGGAACCATAAAAAAGTACAGTATTCCCTTGGACAATTGGATACACTCTGCAATGATCCAAAGTGGACCCAGGGTCCTGAAGAATACAAAATTCAGAGAGGTTTCTATACAAAAAGAATATATATATATAAAATCTTCCATCCACAATTTTAATCTTTATTATGTTAGCTTTCTGTGACTGTAATGAAATATCAGAGATAATTATCTTAAAAGAGGAAAAATTTATATTGGCTCACAATTTCAGGGGATTTAGTTCATATTATTTGATCCTATTTCTTTGGGCCTATGGTGTCATAGTACATCACAGTGGAAGCCCACTGTAAAGATGTTGCTCACTTCATGACAGTTGAAAGAAGAAAGAGACAAAATCCCAATATCCATCTCAAGGGCACACCCCCCCATGACCTAACTTCCTTCCTAAAGGCCTGACCTTGTAAAGGTTCCACTGCCTCCCAACAGCACTATGGGTTCAGGACAGGGATTCAACACATGACCTCTGGAGGACATTCAAGATCTAAACTATAGCATTTATGATGGGGATCAATTTTCCCTGTACAAATTTCTGGCTTCATGCATTGAAAACCTTGTTTTCCTTCTGCTAATCACAGACTTTCAGTGTAGGCCAGTAGGGGACACACTACATTCAAAACACAAGCTCCATCCCTGCTCTTTTGGGTCAAAAATGAGGCGTGTGATACAGCTCTGTCTGAAGGCCATTCCTATACTTGCACCACCAGAGATAATGTAACTACACAAAGGAGTAGACATAGATATTAAACCATCAATATGTGTAAGCCACAGGGATCTGTATCACTGACCCTAAAGTGAAGACATTCCAAACTCAACTTCCTATTGACCAGATGCCAAGAATTCTCCTTCTTCCTCCCAGGAGAATGGATTGGGAGCAGTCAGAGCAGAAAAAGACAATACTCTTAATTGATTGCTGTTGAAATATCTTGCCTCTTTTTAATCACCCAAAATACACAGCTGAGTGAACCTGTTGCTCGTGTCCTACTCAAAATCTTCCATGGGGTTCTTGAGGAGCCTTGTACTTAAACACCATTAGCTTCATGGTAAAATCCTCTTCTGACAATGACATGAGCAGATTCCACTATTTTTGCTGGAGTGGGATGGGCAGAGGGGCACGGAGGAGGAGGTAAATCCACGAGCTACACAAGCAGGAAGAAGCCTGAAGATGTGAAGAAAGGAGAAAAGAATACAGAAGAAAAGTTTGCAAGCAATAGGACCTAGTACAAAGCTTCATGTAGAAGAAAAACCCCCTATTTAAAATAGCTTGAATACAAAGAGCTCCAGAAAGTCCTGGGATCCACCTCTCATATTTATATTCTTACCTCTCTCTGGATTGCCTCAGTTGCAGGCTGGTTGCAAAATGGTTGCAACAGATCCAGACATCACATCATCAACAACAACATTCAGAAGCAGAAGAAGCCTCTGGAAGAGACTTCTCTTCAGATCTGCTTCTTAAATGTGAGTATGCTCCCACAGACACTCCCTAGCACATCCCTTCTTATGTCTCACTGGCCAGTGCTGGGTCACATGACCTCCCCCAACACTAATCACTATTAGGAATTTTCATCATAGATATTAAACCATCAATATGTGTAAGACATATGGATAAAAACTATAGCATCATCAGAAGAGCACAAAGAAATATATTTGTGGCCAGGCAAGGTGACACACACCTGTAATCCCATCAGCTTGGGAGGCTGAGGCGGAGAATCTCAAGTTCAAAGCCAGCCTCAGCAACTTTGTAAGGCCCTAAGCAACTCAGCAAGACCCTGTCTCTAAGTAAAATACAAAAAAAAAGGGGGGGGGGGGGGCTGGGAATGTGGTTCAGTGGTTAAGAACCCCTGGGTTCAATCCCTGGTACCAAAAAAGATCTATGTCTATTTCTAAATATATTTGCTAAAATTGAATTTTTGAATATATCATCTTACACTGGATAGCTCTGAAGAGAGGTAACAGAATGGAAAGAAGGATGGGTGAAAAGATTTTACCATTTTTTGTTTCATTTTGCATCTTTCTGTTCCATTTGAATATTACAAAAATGAGATGGTTTAAATAATTTTTTAATGTTAGCCATGGGTGTCTGCATGACAGGATTATAGGTAAATTTTCATTTTATTCTCTATGTGTCTGTATTCTAAAAACTAACAAATGCTCTAGCAAAACATCCTATTGGGCCTGGCTGATAATCCTGCACGTGTTTAATAGCATATTAACTATGAGTTAATCTGTGAGCTGATTTTTAACATAAGGTGTTTCTGCATTGTGTGATGAGTTATGGCAACCATTTAGTATTCAATAGATTTCCCCTTGTTTTTAGTGGATATTTCCTCTTTCCTTTATGCTATGAGCATGAGGTGGGGTGGGGAGGATGGGGGACTGCTCTCTTAGGCTGTTGGCATTCCCTGCAGTACCTTTATTCACAGTCCATCCCTGCTGCTCGCTAAATGACTAGCTTAGCAGGTGGGCTCCTGCCTGGCTTTAGGGTGCTCCGTTTCATCATCTTTCATCCTCTTATGTTTGACTCTCATTGAATGTAAACAGGAACTGGGCTACGGTCCAATTTGGTAGAAAGTAAAGGACATATAAATCTCAAGACGGTCTGTGTTTAATTTCAGTGCCAGCTCATGCAGCATTGTATTTACACCCCTGCACCCATATGTAAGAATTGTACTGGTTCATAGTCACTGATCCCATTAGGAGTCTTATGAAAATAGTGGAAATTTCATCTCCAGAAATTCATAACTCAAATATCCATAATTTTCAGAGATCAGTGAATCTGTAGCTCTCTACAGACTCTCATAGGAACAAAACCCCAGTCTGAAAACCTGATCAGCTATTTTCAATTCCCTTCGTCTGCCTGCCTTCAAGTGCATAAGCTGAAAGTACCAATCAGTTTTCTAGCTTTCTTCACTTCCAGGGGCATAGAACCCATGTAATAAGTTAGAAGGGGCACTTTGGGAAAGTGTCTAACCTGGGTAAAAAGAGAGGGCCAAGAACAAAGAGCCCACACAATGATGGAGAAGATGGAGAGGAAAGCTTGGGCCCCTGTGGACCATGTCATACCACTCACCCCACTCTATGACCACCCCTCCCACCACTTGCTGCAAATGATCATTGTGTTGATAGAACAAGTGGTCAGTGTTTCTCAAGACTGCTATACTTACAGACATATACATACCCTAAGTTGTGTGACATACTTCTGAGGCTAAATTCTAGTCCCAGTACCAGTGTTTCAAAAGAAGCTTATTGTGCAATGGGATGAAAATTGCAAGATCTAGATTCTTGTCCATGCTGCCCCTCTCCTTAATTCCTCATCAGTAAAATAATTTCCTACTATCTGCCCAGGCTTCCACATCATGTGAAACAAAGGACATTAGTAAGTGAAAGTGTTTCACAAAGTCTAATACAGATGGCGATTTTGTTTACCATCATGTTGAGGATGAAATAAGGATTAAAATTTTAAAAGTTGGGGCTTTAGATTTCTGAAAACAGTTAACTTTCCAGATGAGGCATGGAACCCTGAGCAAATTTCAGGGCTCCTCAGCCCTGGACCATCACGTGCATCATCCTGAGATTGTTGTCAAATCTCCTAGACAACAATCGTCCCACCCTCAAATTATTGGCAGGTTAAATGCACGCTGTAGTTAGAAGGGCAGAATATTTGGCTATAGTCCCAACTCCACCACTCTCTTAGGGATCCCTAAAAACAGAGTCTGAGATGGATATTCATGGTCAAGAGGCTCATGGAAGAGTGTACTGGGGATGCAAGTGTCCAGGGCTGGGCAGAAGGAGAAGCTGGAATGGGATGGAACTCTGCAGAGGTCTCATCTGGGAGCCATGGAAGACTCTGGAGGTGAATGGCTCCTCTGAGTTGTTTGAATAGAGTAAGTTGCCATGTAATCGTTAGTTATCAAAATATGTACACAACAAAGAGAATGAAATTGGCAACACAGGGCAGCATTTAGCATGCCCTAAGAGGAGACATACAGGGCCTGTCAACATGTACTTGTTAAACAACTTTTTAGGTGTTTTGGCTGTTGCTAAGTCCTGGGAATAAAAATACAATGTAAGGCATGATCCCTTGCAAATACAAACAGATGTGTAATTACGTTGGCTGAAAATACAGGAAAGGAAAAAACAAGATGATTCTTTTTTTTTTCTTTTATTTTTTAAAGACATGATAGTGATTCTTATTTGTAGAAGATTTTCTCATGTATTTAGAAAGCTCAGAAGAATCAACTTGAACATTATGAGAAACAGTATAGATGTTGGGCAATATAGCTGAGTCCAGGACAAAAATCCAAACACCAGTAACTTTCCTAGAAACTAGGAAAAAACAATTCGAATTTATAAAGAAAAAAAAAGTTACACTTTTGGCAGCAACAAAATGCCCGGTGGTATCCTTAAAAAGACATATGCCTTATACACTAGTGACACAGCAGCATTATTCACTAAAGCTGAAAGGTAGAAGCAACACAGGTGTCACTGATGGACAAATGTGAAAACAAAATCGGGTGTATGTATACAGTGGAAAACGATTCAACTTAAAAAGGAAGAAAATTCTGGCACATGGTACACACAGATGACCCTGGGAGACATTATGCTAAGCAAATTAAATCAGAGAAGAAAAGGACAAATACTGGAAGATCCCACTTGAGGTGCCTAGAGAAGGTATTCCAGATCAAAGACCAGAAAGGAGGCCAGAGAAGGCACAGGTGCCTAGAGAAGCCAAACCACAGAAAATAAGAGTAGAACTGTGGTTTTTAGGGCCTGCAGGGAATGCATACAGAGTTTGGGATGATGGAAAAGTCTGGAGCTCAAGAGTGGTGGTGGTTTCACAGCAATGTGAATGTACTTAAAGCCACAGAACTCAGGGCACACACAGAAGGACAAAAATGATCGTTTTAGGTTATTTATTCTTTACCATAATAAAATAATTTAAGAAACATGAAAATTCTTTAAGAAGAATAAGAAAAACATATTAAGAAGAGAGAGAAAATGAACTAGGTAACTAAAGCTTTATAATTATTTATTGGTATAGGAAGAAAAATATATAAAGACATAAATGTGTTTCAAATTGATCTATAGATTGATTTACTTGTGTTTCATTCAAAATTCAACGTGTGTCACATAATTGTTTCCATCAAAGACAGACTGCATATGATGGCCTATACTGTACAGCTTAGGTGTGTAATAGGGTTATATATCTACATTTGTGTAAGTCCTCTCTGTGATGTTTGCACAAGGACCAAAAAAATCACCTAATGACTCATTTCTCAGAATGCATCTCCAATGTTAAGTGAACCATGACTGTACATTGTAACCATTTTAAAGATAATCAGTCATTTGGAAAAATAAACAGAAATAGCTAAGAACTAGAAAAATAGTTGTGATACCTGATATTAAAATGTTGTAGAATTAAAATAACATAATGATGAAAAATAAAATTAGACACAAATCTGTCTTTGTTCCATATGTTGGCCATGGGTTCACACCTTATTTTAAGGAATACTGTCCTCTGGGTGACAGTCATGGTGTTGGTCACCCAGGAGCCTGCAAACAGCTACAATCACAAGGCAGGGGGCAGCTTCGAAGCCAGGGACTACAGAGGGAGCGCCTGCTTCACCCTAAGAGGGCTGGGGTTGAGGGTAGGAAGAAAGGCACAGGGAATCTCACCTGTGCTGCCATTAGAGCCTAGGGGATTGAATGAAAAGAGAGAAAATGCAAGTATTCCAGATCGAAGACCAGAAAGGAGTCCAGAGAGGGCACACGATGCTCAGAGACTCGTTGTGGAGTACAGTGTGGGAAGTGTCTGGCCAAGAGGAGCAGCATGCAGTGCATAGTGGGAATTGCAAGACACTTGTGATGTCATGGGTGGTAGCCTTACACTGATTTTAAGCACAAAAGCAAAATATTTAAAGGTGGGAGGATTGGAGAGAGTCAACTAATAAGACATTGGAAAGACCTTGGCCACACTTTGGGGTTTGGAGGATAGTTTGGAATCATAGCAACTGTCTCTAAAGTATCCCTTCCCTGCCCAAGCCAGTCTGTTTTCTGGCCATGGGGAGGTGAGAGGTCAGCCACTCACAGCTTCAAAGGCACAAACGCTGTCTTCTAAAATTCCACGTCTGAGAAACTCAGAATGTTGCAGTCATTTCTCCTCTGAATGCAAAACTCCAATTCCTATGGGTGTCATTCCATAACTTCTCAGAATTAAGAAATGCATATGTGATCTCGCTTGGCTTCACTTCGAATTGAAGACACCTGAGCCACCTGCTCTTCAGTGCTTCATTCTAAAATGCAAAGGGCACAACCTGCAAATAGCAATGGGATAAGCTCCTTTCCAGACCCAGTACCCTGATGCTCCTGGCATTCTGAGAACAGAATCTGCACCAACAAAGGTAAACAAGCAATAAAATACTCTGTACTCCCATCTGCAGTCTGCACCTACTCCACCCTGAGAAAATGCTTCACAACTTCCAAACTGGGAGTGACATGAAATAAACAAGGAACCAGATCTGAAGTCTGAGACTTAAAAATCTTCTTTTCCCCAGACTTTTACCCATCTGACTTCACTACACCTCCAAGTGTCCCATCATCTCTAGGGGAAAGCCCTTTGATTGCCCTGTTATAAAGGAGATGGACAGGAGTTTCAGTAGCTTGGGGAAAGTGGAGGGGAGAAGACAATGTGTGGTTAGGGAGAAATAATTATATAAGATCACTTCGAAGGACAGAACAGCACTCATGACAGAGGATGCTGCACAAGTTATGGGGCAAGGCAAGGTTGCTGGAGGAGATGAATATAAGGGTTGCTATGGTTTCAATGTGTCTCCCAAAGTTCATGTGTTAGAAACTTTATCCCCAATGCAACAGTGTCAGGAGGCATTAGGAGGTGAGACCATTAAGAGGTGATGAGGTCCTGGGGGCTCTGCCCTCATGAATGGATGATGCCCTTGCTGCAGGAATAAGTTCTAGATAAAAGAGTAGGTTCAGCCCCTACTTCCTTTCCTATCTCTCTTCTCTCTCCTGCTTTTTTGCCCTTCCATTTTCCACCATGGTATGACGTAACAGGAAGCCCCTCCTCATATATTGGCACCTTGAACTTGAACTCTCCAGTTTCCAGAACCATAAGAAATAAATTTCTATTGTTTATCAATTATCTAGCCTAAAGTATTCCATCACAGAAACACAAAATGGACTAAGTTAAGAATCATAATCATGGGTCTGATTCCATGCTGATGATCTTGAATTGTCTAAAAACTTTAATGGACACCAGTACTGTGCAAAGAAAGACAATCAAACATTCAAATCCAGGAATGTTGTATATTAAACACCTCTTCCCCTCTCTTTAGAATGCCTTCCCCAACAGACTAGAGGCTTATATAGATATCATTTGACTTGTAAACCAAATCATTTTTCACAATTGCTTTATCATAATTTGCTCTATTCCTATAAAATATATGGACTACTATGCAAGAACTAAATAAAACAATAAAGAAACATTCCTTGAATCATGTTCTGGGAGAAAGCCGGTAGCCATCAGAGGCTGTAGCAGAGTGTGGCTTAATCATCTGCAGCCAGTTGGGCCTTGGGTTCCCATGCTGAACCCTCTCCTGTTTTTGAATTTCCTATGTGATTTGGCAGAAGCTCCCACCAGAAATGGGATATATCACTTCATCTCAAAGATATGTGGTTTGGGCCAATAGTGTGTGAGTAGGCATGGTGCAAGAAAAACATATTTACACATTTTGCCATCACTACAACAACGTGCTCTGAGCTGCTGCTTGTCCAAGGAGGAAGAGAGATATGAGGCATATCTAAACCCAACCAGCTAATCAGAACCAAGCCCAGCTGTGTGACCAGCCAACTCTACCACCCTGAGCCATCCATCTGAGAGTAAATAAATGTGGATTTAAGACTTTGAATTCAGATTGGTCTCTCATACCATATATTTAGGAAATTAAACCAATATCTAGATTAATATGACAGACTGAAGACATGTTTCTAATTTTAGTCCTTCCTAAATCCCCACTAGACTGAAAGTGCCTGTTTTCTATTTTCTTTTTTAAAAAATTTTTTAGGGATTAAAAAATGCAATGTGGAATGGGAGAAGTGTTTGGAAAGTGGGAAAAAAAGTGGGTAAAAGTAATCAACTCAGTCTATAGGAAACTGCGCCTGGTCAGAAGTGAGAAAAGGCAAAAAAGCAATATGTCTGACAGCATACCTTGTTAACTTCTGGAGGAAAGGATTCAAGAAAATAAAGTAAGACTCCAATATAAGTTGAATAGGAAACAATTAAGCCACAGATCCTGTCCAAGAACATGAGAGGTTTGTTGTTTGGAGGGATAAGACAGAAGATGTGTGATTTTTGGACGGAGGTGTGCTTAGTGAGAGCTGAAGACACCGCCCCCCCCCCCCAACCCTGTCCCTCTCTACCAATAGCCAGGCCTCCTCTCCAGGCAGGAATTTGGAAGAGGCTTCTTTGGGAAGCTGGCCAGTCAAGGGGAAATCCCCCTAATGCTAAGCTAAAGATACTAACATTGGGGATCTACATCAGGCCATCATAATCAGGTCACTCTACTGTGAGGACCACAGTTCACTAGTCCCACTCAATGCCCAGGGCTCCCAACCACCTATTTACTTCTTCCTTAAAAAGAGCACATAACCAAGGTAGTCAGACATCATAAAAACTTATAATGTTTTTAGAGATGTATGTTATAATATTTACAACACACCAACTCCATTGATTGTTGATGTAGGTGCATGAGTGTCCATTGTACTTGTCTCTAATTTTGTTTTATTAAGACCAGTGAAAATCCTTAAAGGGAATCAAGATTTAAGGTGCCTCAGTGTGGGGCAATGGGAATGGTGTAAACTCAGAGGTGGATGAGCCAGATGGTTGGGCCAGCAGATGGAGCCTGAGACATGCAAGAGGGTTTGGAGGCCAAATTTGACACCTAGGGATGAGAACTGAGTGACACAGCTTCCATTCTGGAGACCTGGTTAGTGGTAATGTTACTAAGCAAGATAATGAGTTCATTTGTGGATGTTTTAAAGTCAATTTAAGCTTTGTGCAGCTGAATAGAAATGTCCTTCAAAAAGCTAGAAATACAAGAGAGTTTGGGTTGTGCTTATGTACAGTCATCACTCAGTATTTATGGAGCATTGATTCCTGGGCTCCCTAAAGATCAAAATCTGAGGATGCTCAAGTCCCTGATATAAGATGGTATAGAATTTGCATAAAACATGCACACATATTCCTGTATACTTTAAATCTTCTCTGGATTACTTATTACATGTAATAGGATATAAATGTTATACAACATTTAACGTGTGCAAGACCTTGGGGCTCAATATCCAGCCCTTAAAAAATAAAAGTTGCATAAATCATGGTTAAACTGTATTATTAAGGGCATAAGGACAAGGAAAAGCAGTCTGGTATATGTGCAGAACAGGCATAATTTTTTTTTCAAATATTTTCATTCTGCAGTTGGTCAAATCTTAAAACATAGATATGAAGGGTCAACTGTGTTTCTGTCTAAAAGATACAGAATAATAAAATGAAAAGACATTAAGTTGAGGGCAAGAAATAGTGAACTTTAGGAAAATTAATCCTGTGTAAAGAGGTCATTTGGTGAACTGATTTGAGGTTTTAAAAAATGAGATGATTTTACAGATAGAAAACTCTGAAGACTGGAAAAGTTAAATTACTTGCCCAGGGTCATAGCAGAAGCATGACCCATAACTGAGTCTTGTAGCACACAGACCTACTCCAAATCCTTTCCACTTGTCATAGACTGAAATATTTCCCTCAACCCCTGCCAAAAATTCAGATGTCAAAATCGGAGTTCCTTAAAGGATGCAAACTTGGTCAAAAATAGGATCTTTAGTGAGGTAATTAAATTACAATGACATCATTAGTGTGGCTCCTAATCCAATATCACATATGACTGGTGCCCTTGGAAAAAAGGAAGTTTAGACATAGACGTGCATAGAGAAAAGATGACTTGAGGGGTCACAGAGAGAAGATGACCATCTACACACCATGGGAGAGAGACCTGGAATAATCCCATCCCTCAGCCCTCAGAAGGAACCAACCCAGCCCATACTTTGCTCTCGGATTTACAACCTCCAGGACTATGAGACAGTAGTCCTGGAGACCAGTCTGTGGTACTAAGTGACAAATTCATATGCCACCTATCTTTCTTGGTCATACTATTTCTCCTGAGGGTTGTCTCACATGGTCATCAATTCTCAGTTTCTCAAAGTAAAAAGAGTAGGCTGGGGTCCATTTTCAGAATAGCACTGGACAAACCCCAACAACCAAAGGGACCTTGAACACATCTTGATGGATTAGTTTGCACAGTGTGTAGTCTGAGCTGAGTCAGACATTGCTAGTCTAGAGTTACAAGTAGTCAAACTCTTTTTTTCACCCCTGTAGAAGAGGTTACCTATGAAATGTGGTTTGGGAGTGTATAGAGACGTTACTGTCAGGATAAATGAAAACAACCTGTTTTCAAGTGCTCTTCCATTCTGCTAATGAGTGTGGGAGATTCTAAGTTGTCCATGGGACAAAGCCAGTGTGTCCTCTATGTAAACCCACACGTAGGGGAGACTCTGTGTTTGCTATAAGCTCTGTTTCCATCATGGGCAGGAATTGCCTTTCCATATGTTATAGTTCATCTGGAGTTTGTGGGCACTCTAAACCAGACAAATATGCCCATTATAGCTATTATAGGAAGACGTTGACATTTCAAATTGCTACAAGAAATTTTATTTCTATTTGTAGTCCAAAGGATCTTTTGGAAAGGGGTTTTTCCCTGCAGGTTATTCATGGGCAATTTCTTCCAACTATGATAAAATATCCATGCTCTTGAAATGCTTTCTCTTTTAGAGATGACTTTTCCCAACCAATTGTATTAAAATATAAATTAGTGTGGGATGTTCTACAAAATAATGGAAGATTCTCTTTTCTTTTTTTAAAAAATGAACAAAGATTTAAAAATGAAGAAAAATTTTCATAAAGGGACTTATAGAGATTCCATAAGGTTAATTCCTATTCTATTTCTTTATCTCATTATTAATCCTTTTCACTTTTTCCCTTTGTTTTCTTTCTACTTCTAGTCTCAGTCAACAATCAAAAGTTTGTATACCCAGTTTATCTATATTCTGATTGTCAAAAACAGAATACATATACCTATTAGACAAGAACATGTATTAAGAATCCAGTGAGCCATCTTAGGGAATTTTCTTAGTCTTTTTAGGTCTCATTTTCCTCAATTGCCATCCATCAACACAGATTGGGTTATGCTGTGATTAAAAAAAAACAAAAAAACTTAGTGACTTAAGAGAGCAACATAACTCCATTATTGTGTCTCTATTTCCATAGACACACAGCATGATTGTCAGAGGGCTCTGCTGTGTGCTCATTTTGGGATCCATGCTGATGGACAGACACCCTCACTACAAGCCAAAAAACACCTGCTATCAAAAGTGTCCCAGAGCCAGGCGCACAATGACGCACACCTGTAATCCCAATGACTCCAGGAGCTAAGGCTGGAGGATCAGAAATTCAAGGCCATGTCAGCAACTTAGTGAGACCCTTTCTCAGAATGAGACACAGAACACTTCTTCCATTTTATTTGTCAAATCAAGTCACATGACTGCCCCTAACTCAAAGGAAGGGAAAGGGCCATCCTACGTGGTGCCCATGAGAAGAAACTGAATTATTTGAGAACAACCATCTTGACCTAAACACATCAGGTAGGGGTCTTCAGCTCCTACAGGCAGCACAGGCTACCAGGCAAACAGAAGCAGAACTCAGAGTCCACTTTGTCCCTGTTCCAGTCTTCCTGTCCACCTTTGACATAAAAACCTGAAACCGTGTAACTGGATTATGATGGAATAAGGATCTTTAAAATTCCCTAAGGTACAAGGAAAACATTTTACCCCATCTTTGGGCAACAAAGCAAAACCTAGACATGGGACATGCATGTTCAATTATACTTCTAATTCAATTCAGTCGCCAAGTTCTCTAAGGTGCCAGGACTCTGAGCATCTTGCCCTGAGCACCATTTGGGGCTGCCCTGGATGCTATTCTTTTGCCCTTGGTTGCTCCTCTTACCCAATCCCTTGTTCAGTAGAAGAGAATGAGCTTCATCACATCTGTGATTCATTTTCAATTTTACCTTATTCTACTTTGGGGCTGACAAGCTATTGCTTACCTTTTCTTTCTCTTCCATTTCCTTTATATACATTTTCTTTTTTCTGGGTGATTTTCTAAAGTGCACAAAGCATTTTTTCTCTTTGTTTCTGAAACTTCTATAAAATGATTTTTCCTCTTTTATTGAATCAAGACTACTCCTCCATAAAGTTTCTGAGAAAGGCACGGTGGCATATGCCTGTGATCCCAGTGGCTCAGGAGGCTGAGGCAGGAAGATCACATGTTCAAAGCCAACCTGATCAAGTTAGTGAGGTCCTGAGCAACTTAATGAGACCCTGTCACAAAATAAAAAATAAAAAGGGCTGGGATGTGGCTCAGTGGTAAAAGCCCCTGTGGGTTAAATCTCTAGTACCATGAAGAAGGAGGAGGAGGAGGAGGAGGAGGAGGAAGAGGAGGAGGAGGAGGAGGAGGAGTTGTTGTTTCTGAATTAAGGGAGTCTTTTGGGTTTAGACCTAATATTGCCAGTCCTCATATTCTTATTGGTCATGTATTGTATACATGTATATATATGTCCTATATATGCTTGGGTGCTGGAGAAATTAAGTAGGAGACAAGTCCTCCATCTTCTCTGGGCATTCAGTATAATATGAATGATGGAGTGCTAGATAGGCAAAAAGAAATCAGAGAAAAGAATAGGGTACTGGAGGGCACAGAGAAGCAACACCAACACTACACAGATGTCTGGGGAAGAGAACAGGCCCACATCCCCTAGACTCTCACTACCTCAAGTGCCTCCTAGCATCTGCATTGGCTTATCTGTGAGAGTGGCACAAGCAAAAAATAGCAGACTGATGATATCCTACCAGCATTCCTCAACCAATGACCAAGTCAGTGACATGTCCTACACAGTCTCATAGAAGTTTCCAGCAGGCTGCCAATAGTCTGATAATTCACATGCCCTGTATAGACAGACTTCCCTCCCCTATCTCATTATCTCAATCCCCCAACAATATTTCCTGGACAACCTCCCACATAAACTCATTTGTAACTGCCCAAACTAAATGGTCACCTTCATGGATAGTATAATATCTGTTGAGTCCAAAAAGAAGAGAAATCCATAAGTGAGCTAAGGGGAAGGGAATTCCAAACAGAGATTGAGGACCAAGGTACATAGGTGTAAATTGGAGTCATGTGACCCTGAAGCCTTATATTTTATGAGTGCTTTGAAGGATTCATATTGACATTTGAAATATCAATTCACATTGATATTTCAGTTTATCAACATCTCCTGTGTTGTGAGGTAGGGAACTGGCCCTTCTGCCTAGTGCCCTGGAAATCTAATGGACCCTATCCACTGAAGTCCAGCTCAAAAGCAGCTTAACTCTGGTTCACCTACCATAGAATTTCTCATGTGTCCTAAGGATTTGAAGACTGCAGACAGCTGGTACATCTAGCCTATAGCAGGAGCATGGTCCTTTGATCTAGACTACATGTGTTAAAATCCTAATTTTTCCATTCATAAGCTAAGTAACTTTGAGGTATTTCCCTCATCTCTCTCTGGCTCAGTTTCCTCATCTGTAAAATGTAGACAATAATAGTACTGACTAAATAGTTATTATAAATTATTGACTGAGGACATAGCTCAATGGTAGAACATTAATCTCACTTATTGTATTTCCAGCAACAAAAAATATATATAAATAAATACATCACTGAATATTATGCTCATTGTTAGCTGATATTATTAATTATTATTTTTAGCTAGTTTTTGCTTGTTATCTCAGTTATCTCTGAGAGGTGAACTATATAGAGAAGGAGGCTAAATCCCTGCCATCCAGAAACCCCTGGTCTGGTGGGGAACACAAATATACTCTGAAGTAAGAAAGCGCCAAAAAGGAGAATGATAAATGGTACTGATGAACACAAAAATACTATGGAATCCCAAGAAAGAAAGGCTCATCCCTGGCTGCATGGACCAGGGAGGAATACCTCAGTGAGATGCATGTAGACCTAAATTTAAAGAGCAGGTAGATTTGGAGAGACAGAGATTTCAAGTGGAGTGGGCAGGAAAGTGATATTTCCAAAGGAAATATTATATGAGCCAGTTACACACGTGCAGAAAAGCAAGGAATCCATTTGTTCTAGAGGCCAGGCTACACAAAGAATGAAAATGAAGGAAACAACCATGGGGGGTGAGATGCAGTCACTTCACATGGCAAAAGATGCAGCTCTCCAAACATTTCAGAACTGAGGTGCAGAACAATGGACCAATGGAAACATCACTGTGGTTATTCAGATCAGAGCTAGCTAGTGAAGGGGGCTAAGAAATGAAGTGTCTTCCCTTTCTTTGATTGCAAGACCATTCTGAGACCATAAGGCAGGTTCTTATACTCTCATATGAAAATATAAACCCAACAGTCACCTTAAAATGTACAGAATCAGGGTGGTTATATAATCAAATAAAGTTTATAAAGAGTGAGGCACAATGTCTAATGCAGAGTAACTGCCACCACCTGGCAGAGATGGTAATCATAACAGTTATTGATGATGGTGATGGTGATGGTGGTAATGATGAGAGAGGTGATAGAGGGTAGTAAGGTGGTAGTGCAGATGGTGATGGTGGAGATAAGATATTTAGCAAAGAAATTGAAAACTTTTGGAGCAGAATGTAAGCACCAGACTTAAGCAGGTGACAGTAAGTGGGTTCCTCTGTCTATAGATTTATCAGATCACAACTTAGATGAATCTTCTCTTCAGTCACCTCACTATGAATGGGAAACTGTCCCATCCACAAATAGATAGCATGCTCTTACCCCAGAACTAAGAAAGAGATTTTTCACTGACACTTGTGCCTCTGTCCCACAGAGATGACCACAAAGAAAGAGGAGGAAGAGGCAGGTGGCTTGAGAAAGGAAGACAGAGAGAGCAGAGGGGAAAAGGAAAAAGAGAGAGAGGGGAGAGAGACTGAGTCTGTCCACGGATGCTTCACACATTCATTGTCATCTGCTTTGAGAAGGTCTTGGTCTTCCGAGATCTCCAGTTTGGACCTGGGGAGGTTCAGTTTGAGGCATTTCTGCTTTAAAGTTGGGAACAGGAGGGAGCTACAATAATGGGAGGCTGCTGCCACCTACTGGCATTTATTCTATTAGGTAATGCCCAATGTCCCCAAGAAGCCCAGAGAGGTGAGGACAAAGCTAAGGAGATGGGGGTCTCCAGAACCCAGGATGGCACTCAAGTAGTGTTTATATTTAGCAAAGATCCTTCCTTTATGGCAGTCCTCAAGCCCATCCCAGAAGGCACCTTCTGAATGCACTGGGTGAGCTGGTACAGGAGCAGAGCTGATCATCAGTGGACAAATGCTTCCCTCTGGTGGTTATCACAGTCTGGTGGAGAATGTAGACCCAACCTAAAGATATTCTCCGCAAACTCAAAACTTCAGCCAAACTCATGAGTCAGATGGCTGCAGGTTCTGGAATTGCCCTTCAGCCTTATAGTTTATATGTGTTTTGAAGGATTCTGTTCTCAGCGTCTTCTTATTTGATATTTCACCACATCAATGACTCCTGTGTTATGGGGGTGGGACTGACTGGCCCTTCTGCACAGTGCCCCTCATACATGTTTTGTCTCTAAGCCCCAGGAAGCACCTTCCCGCCAGCTCCCACAGAGCCCTATGATCCCCCTCAGACATCCTCAGTGCCATGATGGCAGACTGTGGGTTCCTATAATCCGAACTTTTTAAATTTGCCAATGTTTTCTTATTCTCAATGATATTGTAAGTTTCATAATAGACATCTTGGTAGTTCCCAATATAAAGGCCATCCTCAAAGTTAAGGGGTTCCCTTTCCTTCACTCCAAACTAATAAAAACCGACCTACTAAGTTGGAATTCACAGGTTGGAACTTGTCATTGAGTTCACTGGAGGATGCAGTCATCCACTCCACAAATTACTGATTCCTCTACTGTTGTCATGAGACAACAGTGAGCAGGCAGACAGAATGCCCAGCATAAGGAACAAGGGAAGCAGTGAGAGGCACATGGAGGTTTGTTAGTACACATTTTTATGGCTTGGATATGAGGTGTTCCCTCAAAGCTCCTGTTACTGCAGAAATATTCAGAGGTAAAATGATTATATTATGGGGTCTATAACCTGATCAGCCATCCAGGTTGCAATGGGCTGTCTGGGAAGTAACTGTAGGCAGGTGGTTCATGGCTAAAGGAGATGGGGGCTGGGGGAATGCCCTGGAAGGGTGAATCTTCCCTGCAGACTCTTCCCTCACCTTTTCTAAAATTTCCCAACCCCGCCATGAGCTGGTAGTTTTCCTCCACTGGGCCCTTCACCCATGATGTTCTGCTTCACTTTGGAGCCCAGAGGAATGGAGCCAGCCATCGATGGATTGAGACCTCAAATACCATGAGCAAAGATAAACTTTTCCTTCTCTAAGTTGTTCTTGTCAGGAATTTTGGTCACAGGAACGAAAAGGGTAACAAAAAAAATCCATTTTCTGGGCCTGGGTGCTTCAGGAAAAGAGGGTATCTTGGAACAGGGCATGCCCCTACTAGGAAACAAATGTGGTGAACTAAGCCTATCTTTAATGTGGTGCTACTCTAGAACAAAGCCACAGTGCTGTTGAGCTCCTAATAATATTAAGAAAAATTACAGTATAACCAAGAGCCCCTAGTGAAAGACAATGAGACAGAAGCTCCAGGGAAAGAAGGAACTGCTGGGGCTAGGGAGAGCAAGGCTCATCAGGAGACCAAGGGGAGCACCTCTTAGACTCCTGGGCAGGGACTGGCACCTGGCCATTTGTCTGGGTGCAAATACACATGCAGCCACACAAACGTGTGCATGCACACACACACACACACACATACACACATAACTGCACAAAACCATACATAATAATACACACAGATACATGAAATCACACACAATCATACATATACACACATAACCACACACATACATATACATGCAAAATCTCACAAAAAATCATGCATGCAGAATTACACAATTACACACTTGTATACACAATTACAGATGCAACCACATACATATGATCATATACATATACAGTCTTTTAACCAACAAGGGTGTATTATTATGGGAGAAATTTGCTCTACAGCTATTTTTCAACATTGAGTTTCCTCAAAAGTACAAGACTTTTTATATTCATTAAAAAATCCAGAACAATTCCTTTCAGAATGAGAAAGATCTAAAATAGGATTTTGCAAAATGCTGCATGCACCACAAATGAGACTTTATGAGTTAATATATGCTCCTAATTAAAGTTTGAAAAATTCCTTGAATAAATATGTTGAAATTATTCTGTATGCAAAAAACTTTCTCTTGGAGATTCCAGTGCACATTAGAATAGTCATTAAAACACCTAAAATATCTACAATAAAGAACCTGATTAATTCTCTCCAAACTCTCAAGTTGACCTTGATCCTAATGTCCATTATTTTGGGGAAGAGGGGAATAACACATATCAGCAACCTTTAGAAATATTGTTCTGTGAAAATAAATTGAAAAACATTGCTCTAGAGTAATGTTTCTCTTTCTGTAGATTTTAATACTGAGAAAAATAAGTACAGATGCTGATGATAATACGATCCAGGTTTATAGCTGTCAAAGAATGGACTCTGGGCTATAGAAATAAAAGGACTACAGTAATCTTATTGTGTTAGAATTGATGTCAACAAAACTCATAGTTTTCAATATAGAGAATGCCAATTTTAAAATTAAATATCAACACATGGGTATATTTGTATGTATTTCCTAATTCTGTCCAACTGAGAAGGTATAGAACAAGGTACTTCAATCTCCATCTCACTAACATTTTGAGTCTTATAATGCTTTGTTTGGGGATATGTTCTGTGCATTGCAGGATTTTTTTAACGAAATCGCTGACCTCTACCCATTATATTCCACCATCATCTGCCTCCTTCAAGTTGTAACCACTGAAAATGTCCCCTGGGAAGCAAAATTGCCTTGAGTTAAGAACCACTAACCTAGGGATAATGGCCTTTCAATAATGATGAGCAATTTTGCATTCAGATACTGGTTTCTTTTTTCTTTTCTTTTTTTTATTGATTTTTTTAAATACATGACAGTGGAATGCATTACAATTCTTTTTACACATATAGAGCACAATTTTTCATATCTCTGTATATAAAGTATGTTGACACCCAATTCATGTCTTCAACTCAAAAATTGATCAAGGACCTAGGAATTAAACCAGAGACTCTGTGTCTAATAGAAGAAAAAGTAGGCCCTAATCTTTATCATGTGGGATTAGGCCCCATCTTCCTTAATAAGATTCCTATAGCACAAGAATTAAAACCAAGAATCAATAAATGAGATGGAATCAAACTAAAAAGTTTCTTCTCAGCAAAAGAAATAATCTGTGAGGTGAACAGAGAGCCCACATCCTGGGAGCAAATTTTTACCCTTCACACATCAGATAGAGGACTAATTTACTAAAAAACCAAATAACCCAATCAACAAATGGGCCAAGGACCTGAACAGACACTTCTCAGAAGAGAATATACAATCAATCAACAAATATATGGAAAAATGCTCATCATCTCTAACAATTAGAGACATGCAAATCAAAACTACTCTAAGATATCATCTCACTCCAGTCAGAATGGCAGCTATTATGAAGACAAACAACAATAAATGTTGGCGAGGATGTGGGGGAAAAGGTACACTCATACATTGCTGGTGGGACTGCAATTTGGTGCAGCCGATATGGAAAGCGTTATGGAGATTTCTTGGAATCTGGGAATGGACCACCATTTGACCTAGATACTGGTTTCTAAATCCGCCCTGAATTCCTCTGATTCTAGGGCTGAGTCAAGGAAAGTGTAATCTGAATCTGGAACATCTTGTTATATCAACAAGTAAAGATAAGACTCGAAGAATGTGAAGGACCTATCAGCAGGACCCAGAAACAGCTAAAAGGGTGTCCCACTAGCCAACTCTGAGATAATTTAAACATTAGAACAAGTAGTGATAACAGATTATAATTTACTGAATAAAGTAAGAAATTATGAGTCAGGTGGTTAGAGAGATGAACAATAGATACATATATACATACATACATACTCTCTCACACACACAAGAGTTTTTCTTACACTAGAATGAACAAATAATAAATATAGACAAAAGCAATGAAGCTAGAAACATAATTTGACAACAGTCATAATAATTGATTCAGGCAAGAATTATCATTGTATGCTAAAGATAGTAAATGAAAGCTTAATAAGTAGGAAATAAACATATTTCCAAGGAACTTCCCCACGAAATATTAATTATAAATGGAAAAATAATAACTTTATATTGGAGAAATCTGGTAGATACCATCTGAACCTGGAGATCAAAGTTAACATCTTTCAGAAATAGGACAAACTTATACTTTCTTTCCATTATTAAGGACCCAACACCACTTCTATAATTTCCCTGCCAAAAAAAAATATGCGTAGCCTGAGTCTTTGACAAAATCCAACTGAGGACATTCTAGAAAATTATTGACCTGTACTCTTCAAAAATGACAAGATTGTAAAGACAAGAAAGACTAAGGAATTGTTCTGAATTAAAAGAGACCAAGGAGGTCTGACAACTAAATAACATTGGTGAATTTATGGATTCTAAATTAGACAAAAGTGTGCTAATGTCATGATCATTGTACTGAGCTTGTGTAAGAGAATGTCCTTGTTCTTAGGACACACACATGAGAGCATCTGAGGATGAAATATTATGTTAGTCACCTTTGCATTACTGTGCTAAACTTCCAAAGATAATCAACTTATAGGGAGGAAAGGTTTATTTTGGCTTTGGTTTCAGAGGTTTCAGTCCATATTTGCTTGACTCTGTTGCTTTTAGGCCTGTGGTAAAGCAGCACATCATTGTGGGAGTATCCAATGAAAGCAAAAGAGAGAGAGGAAGGGATGAGGTGCCAATATCCCCTTTGAGAGTATGGCCCCAGAAATATGAAGACCTCCCACTAGACTCCCATTTCTTAAAGATTCTACCATCTCCCAGTAATGCCACTGGCTGTCGACCAAGTCTTTAACATATGGGCCTTTGGGAGACACATTCAAACCACAGCAAGAATCAAGTCTGCAACTTGCTCTTAGATGATTCCAGAAAGCATATATACATAAATTACACAATATATTTGTAATGCTCATTAGGAAGAGAAAGCAAATGTAGCAAAATTTTAACAGTTGGATAATTGGATTAAGGATGTAAAGCAGCTCTTTATGTTATTCTTGCCACTTTTTTTAAGTCTGAATAAAGTAATAGTCTGCCTCAGCCCTGAGAATGCCAGCCACCATCTGCACTAACAAGCCTGTGGATTCAGATGATTGAGAGATCACAAGGATACTTCATAGCTCAGCATGGTGTGTTTAGAGTGGATGGTCAAGGCATCTAATTATAAAACTTAAAGCCAGCTAATTATTAAGGATGAGTTTCCACACCCTTTGTTGTACCTGTGCAGCAGGGTGTTGGAACTTTGGGTTTGAGTAGGACTATGGTGGTAAAAATGATTCAGGAGCAGAGGGCCTGAGAAAGAAAGGATGTTCCCTTCTGGTAAATCATGCCACCTCACATTGCCACCACACCTCACCCTATCCTGCACCATCCATCGCCTGACACTACTATTATACTAGTGTCATCCTTCTCATGATACTACTATTTCCCAGCCCCGCCCTGTTATTTCTCTTGAGTTTTCTCCATAACATCCATCCCCTTATGCACACACACCCACTCAAGTATTTGACTGTGATTCTGGTGGTGACCTGTTCCATGATTATTGGGGAGGGCACAAAGATGGACTTCCTCATCATGAATAACTGAGCAATTAGTGAAGCCCAGAATGTGGCCTAGAAAAGACTCTGCTATACCATGACTTTCATTTTCATAGGGAAGGAAGCTGAGGCCCTAAAAAGGGAAGCCATCATCACTTAGAGGACCTCTTCTTTGGAGTTATGGTTCCCCAGACATACAAAGAAATGGAAAAAAGTGAGTTTTAGTTTAGCCAGCTACTTGTCAGAGTGAAATCCAGTCATTGCGGGAGTCTGTGCAGATCATCGCCTAATCAGAGGAGACATGTTTCTCTAAATGTGCGGTAGGATAAGTGGACAATTGTCTCCCTTGTCCTTAGCCATGTGACACTGCAACATATATCTCTAGAAAACAGAGCACCCTCCTCAGCCTGGTTGCCTTTGGGCCTGGGCCTGGGACTCAATTCAGAAAATGGATGTTAATGGACATGACAAGTACAGAGACATGTGGACATGTGGAAATTGACTGTTCCTCCTGCTTAGCTCTGAGCTCCATGAGAGAAAACTGACCCAGATGGCCACTGCCTTTCAACCAGGACTGCAGCCTAAAGACACAGCCAAAGCCAGAGCAGACCCTCTGAACTCCAGTCCATCTAGGGACCTATGTGCATGAGAGGGAAGAGTTTTTGCTATGCAACAAAAACTGATAAATACATGATTAAGCCTATTTTCCACACTGCATCCTCTCCAATCTTTTTCCAAATGAGTATTTCACCATCCTCTTACAACATGCATCCCTTAATTAATATGGTTATTATAAAGACAAAAAGCCTGGAACTTTAAATGTTTCATTTGGGCAAGTATGCAGGACAGCATTTAGGAGTTCCTGTGGCTAGGAGGTGCACCTGGGATCTTCTGCAGGGAGGAGTGGATTCCAGTGTTTGCCCAGGTGGTATCTGCAGAGGCTGCTTCATGATGGTTTGTTTTTCTGTCTGTGCCTAGATGTTTGGGGTACTTTTGTGTATCTCTGTTGCATCTCACAATGTGTAAAGATTTTGAAATGTGTTTTGCATTTACTGGATGAATGTCCTGTGCCACACAAAGATGGACATAACCCTCTCTTTTCTGTGGAGGGAAATTGCAAGTTTCAAGGTGGAAAAGGCCATAATATTCAGTGTGCCTCCATAACTAAAGGCATGGTCATGTTCCACATCCAAAGGTAATTTAGGTGTTGCTTTTCAGAGCCATGAGTGAACTCAGAGAACAGAAGTGTGGAGGGGGGAAGGTGAGATCCATGGAAAACCAGAAGAAGATAATGCCAAGGCAAGTATCCAAAGGATAGGATGGGCATGTCAAGGAAGTTGGAACAGGCTGGAGGCTACCACTAAAGCCTTTGGGAGAAGGAATCCCTGGTTGTAGGAGGAAGGATGGACAGTTGCTCTCTCCATGTGTGGATTCAGTGGGCTTTCAAAATAAACTGTGGTGGTCAGAAAGCAGCAGGTGTGAGAAAGCACAGTGATGAGAAACAGTCTTATCCTGTGAGAACCAAAGGTCTTGTCTGATCTATGCCATGCACATTTATGAAGTAGGACCACTTCATGCTTTGCCAATGGTTATATAAATGTAAAATTTGACATTTTGTTCAGATAAATAAAGTAGTTTTCTGCAATCTGGAAAAAAAAAAAAAAAGACTTCCCAGGTATATGAAAGCAGTCCCTATAGTTCATGCAAAGCATAACATGTTTTTCCTCCACTGCCCAGAGAAGGCCCGCAAACATCACATCCTCAACACTTCAATGAAGGAAACGAAGAAGAGCACAATTTTTACTCCCAATTCATGCCCTACTCCTAAAACAAAATGCTTTTTAAAAAAGGAGAAATTAACATACTATGATTTGCATGATACTTGCTCCCACAAACCGCAAGGTTCCCACAAAAAATCATGTATGAGAAATTTGATCCCTAGTGTGGCAATGCTGAGAGGTGGTAGAGCATATAATTAGGTCATGGAGGCTCCACCTTCAGAAGGGATTAATGCAGATCAAGACTGTGTGAGGCTCTACAGGGGTGGATTAGTTCCCAGGAGAGCCATTGTTACAAAGTGAGGCCATCCCACATGCTTCCTATTTGCTTCTCTGCTTTGTTGTAGCCAAGAGGGCCCTCTCCAGGACAGTGGTGCTGTGCTGTGAGGAACTTTGAGCCAAATATATTTATATATTTTGAGTAATATTTATATATTATTTATATTTTACTCAAAATTAGACATTCTGTTATAGCAACACAAAGTGAACTAAGAGAATGCAAAAGGCATTCCTATAGATAAATAAAACGCAGAAAAATTAAACAAATTAGAATTTATTTTTCTTTTTTACAACCTGATTATAAGAAAAACAATAGAGGCAGGACTTGATGAGGTTCCCAGGTTGGCTTAATTCATTTCTGTTTGATTATCTTTTTGGATACTTTAAGTTTTTCTAAGCCAAGACAAAGAGCCAACCTCTTCAGACTGTATCATCACAGTAAACACAAACATCAGATAAACAATAACAACAACAACAAAAAGCGTGTCCCTAAAATGCCCCTCTCTGTTCCCAAGAACGTGGACAAGTTAAGGGAACAATGATAATAGGTCTGTGCCCGATGTCCAGAGAAATATTATCTCAAAAGACACTTTTTTTCTCTCAGGGCAAGTTAGTGTTATCCATAGAAAAGGTGCTTTCTTACAAACATGCCACGCTGATCATAGAATGGTACAGAGCAAGTTAAGCTAATGATGTCACAGCCTCTGCAGCCTAACTTACAAAACTTCCCTCCCTTTGGTAATGGTGCAGAACTGAGGGCACTGTAGAGAGAGTGGGCATCACTCATCTGACTGGCCACCACTGGATAAGGCACCCTGAGGAATGGAAACACTATTTTCTAAAGTAACATTGGGAGGGATGGAGGTATTACTTGGCAAGGAAACTGTGAAGGACAGAAGGGCTATCTGTCTAACCACTCAGCCTTCCCTATAGCATTCTTTTTCTTTATTTTTATGTGATGCTAAGGATTGAACCCAATGGCCTCACAAATGCTAGGCAAGGGCTCTATCACTGAGCTACAACTACAGCCCTCCCTGCAGCATTTTTAATAAACCTTCTATCTCATGCTACCTCCAGACACTTTCTTTGACCTCTTGGCATTGTATCTCACTGTGCTAGCACCACTTGGCTCTGAATGTGAAACTTCCTTCACTCTTTGGTACCATGATTACAGATAACTAATCTTCTCTGTCCAGATATTAAGAAAAGCCAAATTCTCCTACAAGAGCAGTCTTTAAAAACTCTATTTTCTGCAAACAGAATGTTCCAAATTCATGACTCCTTCACTGGATTCACACAGGATGTGGCAGGTTGATGTATTAATGACCCCTCCACGCACCCAATGCATCAAATCTCCAGAGTCCACACTCTGTGAGGCCCCTCCTACTCTGATTCTGGACTTGTCCATGTGACCCTCTTGGGCCAATGAAACATCAGAAAAAAATGACTCATGCTTGCAATGGCTGAAGCCAGGCTTACTTGTTGAAGCATGCTTCTTGGAATATTTTGTAGCCTCCTTGAGGAAAAAAGACTACATGGAAAGAGCCACCCAACCATCCCATCTGAGCCTAATCTCTGGTCTTCCCTTCACCTCAATGCAGTTACATGAATAAACTCAAAAAAAGACCATAAGAATCACCCAGACAACTACAAAACTGTGAGAAACAACATACCTTGTTATTTTAAGCCACTAAGCCATGTGGTCTTTTGTTATGCAGCAATAGATAACTTATACAAACAGAATTTTCCTAACACTTCTCACAGCAAAGACACAAGATTTAGAATTCCTCAATCCATAGACTGTGGATTCTGTGCCACATAATTTTTCCCACACTTAAACCTCCACTCTTTTTTTCTTGTGAACTTTAAGTAAAGCTGAATCTCCAAGAAGCATCCCAAGTGGCTCATGGGCCTAAATTCAGAAGGAAGCCTAATAGCCATTTGATAACTGTGGGATCACACACATACACTATGTTCCTGGAAGAACCACAAACTGAACTTTGCAGTGCTTGCTGGGGCATGTTCCTGTTTCAACTACCAAGATAAATAGGCCCTGGAAAATCTGTTTTTGCACCCTGGGCCTGACCAATGAACTGTGAGCTGCAACCAACCAATCAGGACTAAATCTCCCCATCCCCACAACATTTGCATCCTTTACTTACATAAACAGAATGGAAACCTGAGCAGGAACTTTCTTCAAAGAAGCCAGAGTAGTTCCTTTTGTAACAAAGGTCCTGTCTTCCAGATTGCAAACAGTTTTCTCTTTTTTCCTTTCTCTTTTCTTTCTGTCTTTTCTTTTTCTAAAAACTCTCGTCATTTTTCCTCTTGAATTCTTTCCTAGGGAATTTTCATTGCCATTCCTTATCCATTATTTCCTTGCTCTCCCCAGACATACAAGGACATGGGGAAAAGTGAAGTTTAGTTTAGCCAGCTACAGAAACATCTCTTTCTCACCAGCTTTCATCATCTTTTGAAAAGAACTAATATTATCAGACTCATCAAGCTTCCCCCTGCCTTCCAAACGACCTAAGAGATCCAGGTTCATGTGCATGGGGAATTACAATGAAACTTCCAGGTGCAGAATGGTCCTCACTTTCACTGCAAAATCCAGCCAGGACAGAACCCAACTGCCTGTAGGATGCATCAGGGAGACAAAAGGAGCATGGACTGTCGTGGCAGCTTGATGTTTATGTGACATGTCAAGTACTAATTAGTTTTTACTTAACAGTAAGTGGAAACGATTGAAGTCCTTAAGCCAAGAATCACATTCTGAATTGCAGCAGTGAGTTGCACAGCACAGGAGAAGAAATGGGCCATGTTGGGAGTCGTCCTGGCTCCAAAGACTAACTTCCCCACCCCCAAGAAGAGCCGTCCAATGGTGAGCCCTGCTGGCTCACATGATCCTTACCCACCAATCAGACTAGCCCTGCTGGCTCACCTGATCCTTACCCACCAATCAAAAAGCACCCCATGTCAACTGTCAGACCACCCCCGGCTCTATAAATATGCAGAGCTGTTCCTCAATAAAAGGGCATTTTCTCCTATGGCAAGCCTTGATTGTTCTTTCAGGCCAAATACAGTCAGTCATTCACCACATGATGACATTTCAGTCAACTTCCAACCACATACAGGATAGTGTTCCCATATGTTCAACAAAAGAGCTAAAAAATTCCTATCACCTAGTGATATAATAGCCATAATAATTTCATAGCACAACTCCTTCCTTAGGTCTTTGTGCTGATGCTGGTGTGAACACACCTTCAGCACTGCCCACCATGTAAAGATATATACAGCACATGCAATCATGTAGAGTATACAATAATTGATAATAATAATAAATGGTTACTTTACTGGTTTATGTATTTACTATGCCATACTTTTATCAATTTGTTAGAGTGCACTCCTTCTACTTATAAAATACAAAATTTATTATGAAACTATATGCCATGTTATACCATCAGCAGCCCCATACATCTTGTAATTACTGCATCTCTTGATTGCCTAATCACATGTTGTTTTGTTCATTACGGCTCTAGGAACAATAGGCTATAACATGTATACCCCATATACCTAGATGGTAGTAGACTATAATATCTAGGTTTGTGTAAGTACACTCTGATGTCCACACAACAAAATTGGCTGTTGCCACTTTCTCAGGTGTCCCCATCATTAAGTGATACCTGACTGTACTTTAAAGACAGGCCAGCCATGAGAAATCTACAGGGAGCCTTCTTATAGCTATAGCAGTATAGTTGACACATTTAAAAGATAGTTGAGAGAATTGTACAAGACTTCAATTTTTACTGACTAAGGAAAGATGAGGAAACATATAGATAAATAGATAGATAAATAGATAGATAGATAGATAGATAGATAGATAGATAAATAGATAGATAATAGATATACCAGGTACTATTCTAAGCACTTCACAAATATTATCTTAATTAACTTCCCTGACAACACCATGAAGCAGTGTGGTACACTACTGCAGCATATTACACTGTTATTCAAAAATATTTACTCCCCACCCACTTTCACCTCCCTGGTACAGCATACTTCTCCAACACTTCACTTTGGGCTAGGCCATGTGCAGTTGCTGTAGTCAATCTATGAGAAGCTCATAGATTTCTCTGGGCTTACCTATCTTTAAAGTACAGATATGCATCACTTAACGATGGAGAAACCTTCAGAGAAATGTGGCATTAGGCAGTTTTGTTATGCAAATATCAGAGTGTATTTACATAAACCTAGATACTACAGTGTACTACACATCTAAGTTAGATGGGCTATATATGGTATAGCCTATCGTTCATAGTGCATTAATGAACAAAACAATACAAGATTAAATCAAGCACAATATTAGTAGATTGATATAACCAAGGCTTAAAAAGCAATTGTGGGCTGGTGATGTAGCTCATTGGTAGAGGACATTCTTTGCATGCAAAGGTTCTTGCCTCAATCCCCAGTATCACCAACCCCCCCCAAAAAAAAGTATTTGTACAATTTGCTTTGCCCTTCTGTGCATCTGCCTCTGCCTTTTCTCTAAGAGAATTTGGAAAATCAAGGCCACTTGGTTGCAGGAGAAAGACAAAAGATATGAGGAGGCAAGCCAATGCTGACAAATCCATTTTAGATCTGCATACTTTGACCTTAACTGTGGCCACATGCACAATAAATAAGAATTTCCATATGCCAATGAGATCATGTACTTGCATATTACATTGTAGTAACAACTCATTGATAAAAGATTTAAAAACCATTATAATGGTTTTTAAAATGAAGAAACAGGCATTGAAAGATTGAATAGCTTGTCTGTTGGTAACACCTGAATCTCTGATCAGACCACAGAGAATGATAATGTCATTGACTAAGATAGGGGTGCAGGCCTGTGGACTATAATCATGATCAGAACATTGGACATACTCTATTGGTAAGGATGTCCAGTGATGACTTCTGTGGACATAGGATGTAGAGCTTCCATGTATGAAGCCTTGAGCATGTTGAGGTGGCCCAAAGAGGAGACAGCATTGACAAAGAGAAGTTTAGTACATACAGCCTGTGGACATTTTGGTCCTGGGAGCATTAGTCTGGAATCCAGGGTCACACTGTAGGGGTCAGAACGAAGGTCAATGTTGCAAAATATTTTCCCTGAAGCCTAATAAAATTGTTTTTTAATTTTTCTCCATTACTAAAAATACTCACCCATGTTGGGAAGAAATCAACAGTCCTTCCAGTGCATCTTCCATTTTATCTTTTCTAAAATAACCAGAGTGACAATATGTTTTCTTCATTTATTCTTGATATATGTTTTCTCAATATAATGGAATAAAGGACATACATCAGTTTAAACATAGCACTTCATTCCTTTTACTTGCAGTTGAACCTGGTGATTGAAGGATATATCCATCTGCTTGTTTTCACAGAGGTTCATTTGCACCTTGCCACCCTTCCATGAGTGTAAGGGACTGGGCACGTCACATCCAAACCTCACCTTATTTAGAGTGGGTCTTAGATCACAACCACTAGAAGGGAACCTGAGGCAAGACTCTTGGGCAATGACTTCCTGGGAGAAATTTACATGATGGTGAGGGAAGCAGAAAAGAGTAGGGAATATAGCAGAACAAATGTGGGGTACAGGTGAGGTCAGGCCTCAGGTGATCCGGTGAGGTCTGGATCCTGAATAACACCTTGAAGTTGTCCCATAACCAAGAAAGTCAGTGACTAGCCAAGGACTGCCCCAGGGAGGCAGAGACAAATCTCCCAGTTTCATATGAAAGCAGCTCCCTCAACCAACCAAGGATCATGTATCTGGAGAGTGCAGGTGTGAGCTGGGGACAGGTACATCAGCCTGGTAAGAGGGTCCAGGTAGTACAGCAGCAGCTGCTCCTAAGGGTATCCTTTGATTGACAAAGGAAGGATAACTGACTTTAAATATGAAGCCAAAACACAGGGAATCTGTACATTCCTGAACCTCATCACACAGTCCCTGAGAAGGCCTGGGAGAAATCAATATGATTATAACGATGAGCAGCATTGTAAAGAAAATGAGGGACTGGGGTTGTAACTCAATGACAGAGCACGTGCTTAGCATGCACAGGGTCCTGGGTCTCATTCCTAGCACCCTCCCTGAACCCTCTTCACAAAACAAGAAAAGAAAATGAAAACAGTGATCTCTAACATCAAACTAAATACAAGTGGTAAATTGTACTTAGTTTCACTAGTATGCCTTACTGAAAATGCCCCATGTGAATGCATTTTGGAAAATTCCACACAGGCTTCTTTCCTTGGGGACTTCACCTTGAGTTCAGAAATATGACCTGTCGGAAAATATTTTGTTCTCCAAATACTGAGTGTGTTTTGAATCACTTCTTTCAGTGCTGAAGTAGTTTTGATTTTTTTTTTCTTCTTGGTAATCTCTGTTCTTATCAATTCAGCTTAGGGGATTTTGCCCCAATGTCACCAGCCTGCACGAAAGCTCTGCTGTCCTCACATACCCTGGTAATCCTCTGCCATTGCCTTAAGCTGGGTCTTTTCTTCTCTCCAGAGGACCTGTGCATCTAAGAGAGTAGAATGAAAGGGGAAAAGGAGAAATTAGAGGAATGAAACCCAGAGAAAGTGTTTTAGTGTTGCCACATGCACACAGGACAACTCAATAATAGGGCTGATGACAAGTGTTTCGGATCTCATTTTAAATTGTATAACATGTAAGACAGAGTACAAATAACATAAGCTGAAGTGAAATTGCAAACAAGGAACCTACACTGCTTGACTCCAACCTATGCTGTTTTCTAGGCTCCCAATTTTTGATGTCATTAGATATTCCATCAATGATATCAACTTGCTGAGATGAACAGATGTGCAGGAGAGAGCTTTCCATTACTCCAGTGCCTAGGAGGCCCAGTCCCAGCTGAATTCCAAAGGGCTGGGTTTGTAACCTTCTCCCTCGCCTTGTCATGGTGCAGTGTTCTTAATGCCTTAGGGCCTGAGCCACATCTGGAGTCTGATTAGATGTCCTGAATAATCAAGGTTGGAGTGCTTGTTGGGTCTTAGGGGAAAACCATACATAAGAAATCCTGAATTTTGAGGTTCCTCCAAAGACTAGGAATAAAGCCACAATATGACTACACCACAGTTAAACCACTCTTTGGTATGTATTCTAAATAATTAAAGTCAGCATGCTATAATCATACATAATACTCATGTTTAATGAAGCACAATTCACAACAGCCAAACTATGGAACCAGCCAAACTATGGAACCAGCTTAGGTGTCCATCAATGGATGAATTGATAAAGAAAATGTGGTATATATATACAATGGAGTTTTTTCAGCTGTAAAAGAAAAATGAAAGTATGTCATTGGCAGGAATATGGATGGAACTGGAGAACTGTATGTCAAGCGAAAACAAAACTCAGAAGGTCAAGGATCATATGTTTTCTCTCATATGTGGAAGCTGGAGAGGAAAAAGGAAAAGAAAGTTGGGGTGGGAAGATCTCATGAGAATCTAAGGGAGATCAATAGAGTAGAGGAAAGGAACCAGGAGGAGGGAAGAAGGGAGAAAAAAGGAAAAATACTGGGGAGTGATATTGGCCAAATTATATTGTTATATTGTGTGTATGTATGAATATGTAACAGCAAATCCCACCATTATGTGCAGCCATAATACACCAATTAAAAATATGGGGAAATTAAAAATTTTTAAAAATGTTTAAAATAAAAAGGAAGCCCTGAATTTTGAAGACCATCTGATGCCCTTCTCCATCCATCATTAACAAAGACACATCTCAAAACTTCCACAGTTTTTTTTAAAACTTCTACCTTGTTCAATTTCTTTGTTCAGATAAACCCTGCTTGTCTGGGGATTTCTGGAGTTATCTAAAAGACAGTGACATTATTGTCCAAGTCCCTGATTCACATTTCTATATAGGCACAAGTGGGAAGCCACATGCCAGAGAATTGAGATAGACAGGGCACATGGAAGGAACAGGGAAAAGTCTGCATAAAAGTGGCATATCTCCCCCTGGAGACCCAGGCCAGCTGGCCCTCAGAGCCATATATCAGTGTGTGTGTGTGTGTGTGTGTGTGTGTGTGTGAGAGAGAGAGAGAGAGAGAGAGAGAGAGAGAGAGAGAGAGACTTCACATAACTTTCACAGGAGAAGTGCTCAACTTGAATTTATTAACCCGTTCCTCAAACCCAGGCTCTGGGAAAGATCAGAAATTCCTTCAGTGATTTCATCAAGCTATTGCTTGTGTTGAACTCCAGCATTAACCTTTTTTTTCATGCAAGTAAATTCCAGATAAAGTTTTAAGTTTTTCACAAGTTCCATTCAGTGGTCAGCTGTTCACCTTCATTTCAAAGACATTTGACCTGGGAGCTTGTACTATCAATGCAACCCAAGTGCCAATTCGAGGAAGTGGAAGTCAAACATGTATAAGGGGTGCCTGTGTAAACATGTGTAATGGGTCCATGTTTAGTTTTCTCTTCCCTTTTATTTGTTAGCCCTAAAATTTCTGAACATTTCTGTAGCATCTATTAGACAATGTTAGTTAGCAAGAAAGTTTGATTAGCTGATGATGCCTGATTATATATCAGAGAATATCATAGTGATTTTATTTAATGCTAGCGTGTCTGATACTACCTACAAATAAAATCTTGATGAAATATCAAGATACACGAAAGCTACCTCTGGGAGATTTGCTGTTTCCTATTACTGAAAGAACACTGTAGCTGCAGTTCAAAGACACAGGCTCTGGTCCTTTCATGAACACCATCCTGAACTTAGTGTACCAGAATCTCAAGCAGAAGGAATGTTATTTGTAGCTTTATGGTCCAGCTGGATATAAGACCGTCAGCAAATTTGCATTTGGTTGGAAAATATTTATTTGGTCATGTAATACACCCTCATAAGTAATTCTCTAGGAGTCACACCCAGTGATATGTACTTATGCTCTACTCATACATAATGGCTATAATGTTATTTTACAGAAATTTTCTGTAAATTCCCCAAGTTCTGAATCAACAATTGGCAAACATTGCCTTTTATCACTAAAATGGGATGTTTTTAAAGGAGACAAATGCAGTACACACCAAGGCGATTGGCTACAGGGAACTGAAAGCAAGTCTAATTGACTTACAAGGAATAGAATTCATCTGAAAGGAAATGAGTGGCTCACAGACTTAGGGAAAGCCCAGATAACCAGGTGCTGCAGTCTGGCTGGGCACAAAATCACCAGCCACTCACAGCCTTGTAGATTCAAACAGTAACTCTTTATTCCCGAACTCACACCGGCACTCTACAAGCACGTTCTGGGGAAAATCCACCGGTACTCTACATCCCAAATACTCTCTCAATCCCGCGAGAACTCAACGGGAACTCAAGGAGCGGGCGGGCGCCTGAGGCAGCAGGATATGCCCTATTCCCAGGGGAATCACCTTAAACCTGGAACCGCCCTAAACCCGGATCGTCGCCCTAAACCCTGATCCGCCCTGGTCCTTGAGCAAGGTCACCTTTCATGCAAAGTCACTGCAAGCCCATTTCCACAATGGAGAGTCCTCCCTCTAAGCAACATGGGGTAGGCTGACAAAGAAATTGCCATGTGTCATTCTTACTTAGCTATGGCTCTCAGCAACCAGGCTTGGGAACATGAGCACAGAATAAGAGGTCAGGCAGCTGTGATCAAGATCACCCTTCATGAAGGACATGGTTGTCAGCTGCAGCTCAGCCAGCTCTACACAGGGGAGTGTGACTTGAGCATCATTGGGTAATGGATGGCAGTCAGGTCCAGCAACACCACACGACACACACAGACATGGCATTAGCCCGCTCTTTTTAAATTGTCCTTGCCTCTGTATCGCCTATTCCCAATTTAAAATCCAGAATCGGGCATTTAATTGATTGATCCAAAAACAAGTATTTGTGCCTCACACTAAAGGAAGCAGAGAGTGAAAGTGTCTGGCTTTCTCAGCTTTCACAACAGGAGATAGAGCTCTGATTTATTCCACAGCACACAACAGGAAGGGGGCTGGGGATGCAGCTCTGTGGTAGAGCACATGCTTAGCATATGCATGGTGCTGCATTTCATCCCCAGCACTGATAAAGAACAAAACAATACAAAAGGTAAGGAGTGTATCTCAAAGAAGACAATTCAGATACTAGACAGCTCCCTAAAATTAAACATTAAAGCTCCAAATAACAGTACAAAAATTTAAAGTAAAATATTAGATTTGGCTAAGAATCTGGAAAATTAAGATTGGATCACTAGCATAAGTTAGTAAAAGGTTTATTGGGCTACTCTGAATTGTATTTCTCAGTGCATTTCCAAGAGATAACTAGGATTGCTGCATTTAAAATAATTGGAGGGGGAGATCCAACATGGCGGCGGGTGGAGAGGCAGCGTTTTCAATACCCCCCCAGTGATGGGGTCATAAAGACGCATAGATAACGCTTAGATTCTACCAATGGAGAATCTCCTAGCAAAATTCCACTGAAGAGAGACCGGCTGGGAGCTACTAGGATTTTTTGAAGCGACAGATTGACCCAGACGAGCAAATCCCTGCCAGGAGACGCAGAGGTCCAGATCCGCCAGCCACAGTCTGTGTGCCACGGCGCGGCTGCCGGCCCATCCGCCAGCAGCAAACGTGACTGGGTCCCGCTAGCCTCCGAGACGCAGCTTGGCAGGAAGAAGTCTTTAGCCAAGCCTTCATGAAATATCGAGCTGGGAGCTGAAGCCAACCGGGGACGGACCAGTCCCACCCCTCCCTTCGGACACTCCGGCAAGGAGCCTGGGGCCCGCCATAGCAGAGAGGTGACGTCATCGGAGGTCGGCCGACGGAATTCCTTCCCAGCAGAATCCACTTTAGCAGGTGTGTGACTCCCTCCCCATCCAGACACAAGCAGCCAGGAAACCACAGGGATCTCTCCAGGGGCGTGTCTGTAGGGAAGCAGAGGGGATCCCCGACCCCCAACCCCCCATATCACCAGCGGTGACTCCCAAGGTCTTAGCCGCCAGTTTACCACAGCACTGGGGCTTAAATGGGACACTCGGTGGGGCTGCAAGTGTAACTAGATCTCTGGGGAACCGCTTCTGGTGAACAGGATCTGGCTGGCTGGCTGACAGGAGGAAGGGGGTTAAGGGCCGGAGTAGTGAAACAGCTCTGGACTGACAAGTCTGAGAGACTCCCAGGAGACGCCTTACAGGGATCGCTATGGGCAGGTAGAGAGCAGAAGCTCCGCTCGGAGGGCACAGCTCCGCCTACTGGAAGAGAAGAAAATGGATCTCTAAGACTTCAATATTTTTTTTCTTCTTCTCTCTCTGTTCCTTTCTCCCCTTTTCCTTCTCTCTTTCTTTCCCATTTCAAGTTTTATTGTTCTTTTCATTCTTCTCTAATCTATCTCTCTCTCTCCTTCTTTCTTTTTAAGAGCACCTTCATTCCCCTACCCCCCAACTTTCATCCCAAGCATTACGTCCTCCATTACATGTAATTGTCTAAATGCAAATAGGTGAATGTCTCGAGGCTCCTAAACACCTAGCTACTAACAACACCCTGATCCAATTGCCTGTTAGTATCCACCTTCAGTAGAGCAATCTTCTAAAGTAGCCAAGACATACTAACCCTCGTACCATCATAGCACCTAACCTAAACATATAGTCCTAAGAACAAACAACAAATCACTATATGCATACAGAACCTGGAAGCCTTTTATGAATTGAATGAATCAGCTTTAAAGTACAATAAAGCCCAACATTTCTAGACATAATCTCCCACCACAAAGGAGAGACAACAGAGATATACAAAGCCAAAACAAATGTATAGGAGAAAGCAGTTACAAAGTGGTCAAACAGAGCTGGAAAGTAATGTGAACAACATGAAAAAACAAGGGAAAAAAGGACTACAAACAATGCAGGACAACTTAAATCTACAGGAGGACCTAGAAGCAACAGAAACATGGACAGGGAAAGAAATCAAGGCATACCTAACTCAGATGGAATGGAATATTAGAGAAGACATGAGACAGCAAGTCCAAGCATTGAAAGTATATTTTGAAAATGAACTAAACAAACAAATTCAAACTGCAAAGAACGAGCTTTACCAGAAGATAGAGATTTTTTAAAAAAACCAAACAGTAATCCTAGAAATGCAAAAAACATAAACCAGATTAAAAACTCTAACGAGAATATTACAAATAGACTAGATCAAGTAGAAGTCAGAACATCAGATAATGAAGACAAAGTTTATCAACTTGAAAAGAATATAGTCAACACAGAAAAGATGCTTAAATCTCACGAGCAATCTATCCAAGAGATATGGGATCTCATAAAAAAAACAAATTTGAGAGTCATTGGGATAGAAGAAAGCACAGAAGATCAAACCAAAGGAATGGACAACTTATTAAATGAAATAATCCTAGAAAACTTCCCAGACATGAAAGATGGAATGGATTGCCAAATCCTGGAAGCCTACAGGACCCCAAACATCCAAAACCGTAATAGACCAACTCCAAGACATACAATTATGAAGATATCCAACATACAGAACTAGGAGAGAATATTAAAAGCTACGAGAGAAAGGAGGCAGATTACATTCAGGGGTAAACCAATTAGGTTAACGACTGATTTTTCATCACAGACTTTGAAAGCGAGAAGATCCTGGAACAACGTATTTCAAACGCTGAAAAATAATGGATTCCAACCAAGAATACTGTATCCAGCAAAATTAAGCTTCAGATTTGACAATGAAATTAAAATCTTTCACAATAAACAAAAGCTAAAAGAATTCGCAGCCAGAAAACCAGCACTGCAAAGCATTTTGAGCAAAATACTACAAGAAGAGGAATTGAAAAATAGTGCCCAAAACTAACAGTGGGAGGTATTTCAGTAAAGGGGGAGAAAAATAACCAAAGAGGAAAAACTAGCCAAACTAAAATAAATAAATAAATAAACATGACTGGAAGTACAAACCATATTTCAATTGTAACCTTAAATATTAATGGCTTAAATTCACCAATCAAGAAACATAGGCTAGTAACCTGGATTAAAAAAACAAATCCAACAATATGCTGCCTTCGGGAGACTCATATGATAGGAAAAGACATGCACAGGTTGAAGGCGAAAGATTGGGAAAAATCATACCACTCACATGGCCCTCAGAAGCAATAGGAGTGGCCATACTCATATTGAATAAAATCAACTTCAAACCTAAGTTAATCAAAAGGGATAAAGAAGGACACTATATACTGTTAAAAGGAACCATCCACCATCAAGACATAACAATTATCAATTTGTATGCACCAAACAATGGTGCTGCAACGTTCATAAAACAAACTCTCCTCAAGTTCAAGAGTCAAATAGACCACAACACAATAATTATGGGGGACTTCAACACTCCGCTCTCGCCATTGGACAGATCCTCTAGACAAAAGCTGAACAAAGAAACTATAAAACTCAATAATGCAATCAATAACCTAGACTTAACCGACATATATAGAATATATCAACCATCATCAAGTGGATACACGTTCTTCTCAGCAGCACATGGATCCTACTCAAAGATAGACCATATATTATGCCATAGGGTGACTCTCAGTAAATATAAAGGTATGGAGATAATACCATGCACCATATCTGATCATAATGAAATGAAACTGGAAATCAATGATAAAATAAGGAAGGAAAAATCCTACATCACATGGAAAATGAACAATATGTTACTGAATGATCAAAGGGTTACAGAAGACATAAAGGAGGAGATAAAAAAAATTCTTAGAGACAAATGACAATACAGACACAACATACCGGAATCTATGGGATACAATGAAAGCAGTTTTAAGAGGGAAATTCATTTCTTGGAATTCTTTCCTCAAAAAAAGAAAAAACCAACAAATAAATGATCTCACACTACACCTCAAAACCCTAGAAAAGGAAGAGCAAAACAACAGCAAATGTAGTAGAAGACAAGAAATAATTAAAATTAGAGCAGAAATCAACGAAATTGAAACAAAAAAAAACCATTGAAAAAACTAAAAGTTGGTTCTTTGAAAAAATAAATAAGATCGACAGGCCCTTAGCCATGCTAACGAAGAGAAGAAGAGAGAGAACTCAAATTACTAACATACGGGATGAAAAAGGCAATATCACAACAGACACTACAGAAATACAGAAGATAATTAGAAAGTATTTTGAAACCCTATATTCCAATAAAATAGAAGATAATGAAGATATCAATAAATTTCTTAAGTCATACGATCTACCCAGATTGAGTCAGGAAGACACACACAATTTAAACAGACCAATAACAAAAGAAGAAATAGAAGAAGCCATCAAAAGACTACCAACCAAAAAAAGCCCTGGACCCGATGGGTATACAGCGGAGTTCTACAAAACCTTCAAAGAAGAATTAATACCAATACTTTTCAAGCTATTTCAAGAAATAGAAAAAGAAGGAGTTCTTCCAAATTCATTCTATGAAGCCAACATCACCCTGATCCCGAAACCAGACAAAGACACTTCAAAGAAAGAAAACTACAGACCAATATCTCTAATGAACTTGGATGCAAAAAATGCTCAATAAAATCCTGGAGAATCAAATACAAAAGCATATCAAAAAAATTGTTCATCATGATCAAGTAGGATTCATCCCTGGGATGCAATCCTACTTGAAATCAATAAATGTAATCCACCACATCAATAGACTTAAAGACAAGAACCATATGATCATCTCGATAGATGCAGAAAAAGCATTCGACAAAGTACAGCATCCCTTTATGTTGAAAACACTAGAAAAACTAGGGATAACAGGAACTTACCTCAACATGGTAAAAGCTATATATGCTAAACCTCAGGCTAGCATCATCCTAAATGGAGAAAAACTGAAGGCATTCCCTGTAAAATCTGGAACAAGACAGGGATGCCCTCTATCACCACTTCTATTCAATTTAGTTCTTGAAATACTAGCCAGAGCAATTAGACAGACAAAAGAAATTAAAGGCATAAAAATAGGAAAAGAAGAACTTAAATTATCACTATTTGTGGATGACATGATAATATATTTAACAGAACCAAAAGGGTCTACAAAGAAACTGCTAGAGTTAATAAATGAATTCAGCAAAGTGGCAGGATATAAAATCAACACGCATAAATCAAAGGCATTCCTGTATATCAGCAACAAAACTTCTGAAATGGAAATGAGGAAAACCTCTCCATTCACAATATCCTCAAAGAAAATAAAATACTTGGGAATCAACCTAACAAAAGAGGTGAAAGATTTATACAATGAAAACTACAGAACCCTAAAGAGAGAGATAGAAGAAGATCTTAGAAGATGGAAAAATAGTTCATGGATAGGCAGAACTAACATCATCAAAATGGCGATATTACCCAAAGTTCTCTACAGGTTTAATGTGATGCCAATCAAAATCCCAACGGCATTTCTTGTAGAAATAGATAAAGCAATCATGAAATTCATATGGAAAAACAAAAGACCCAGAATAGCAAAAGCAATTCTAAGCAGGAAGTGTGAATCTGGAGGTATAGCGATACCAGAGTTCAAACTGTACTACAAAGCAATAGTAACAAAAACAGCATGGTACTGGTACCAAAACAGGCGGGTGGACCAATGGTACAGAATAGAGGACACAGAAACCAATCCACAAAAGTACAACTTTCTTATATTTGATAAAGGGGCTAAAAGCATGCCATGGAGGAAGGATAGCATCTTCAACAAATGGTGCTGGGAAAATTGGAAATCCATATGCAACAAAATGAAACTGAATCCCTTTCTCTCGCCATGCACAAAAGTTAACTCAAAATGGATCAAGGAGCTAGATATCAAATCAGAGACACTGCGTCTGATAGAAGAAAAAGTTGGCTATGATCTACATACTGTGGGGTCGGGCTCCAAATTCCTTAATAGGACGCCCATAGCCCAAGAGTTAATAACAAGAATAAACAAATGGGACTTACTTAAACTAAAAAGTTTTTTCTCAGCAAGAGAAACAATAAGAGAGGTAAATAGAGAGCCTACATCCTGTGAACAAATTTTTACCCCTCACACTTCAGATAGAGCCCTAATATCCAGAATATACAAAGAACTCAAAAAATTAAACAATAAGATAACAAATAACCCAATCAACAAATGGGCCAAGGACCTGAACAGACACTTCACAGAGGAGGACATACAGTCAATCAACAAGTACATGAAAAAATGCTCACCATCTCTAGCAGTCAGAGAAATGCAAATCAAAACCACCCTAAGATACCATCTCACTCCAGTAAGATTGGCAGCCATTATGAAGTCAAACAACAATAAGTGTTGGTGAGGATGTGGGGAAAAGGGTACACTTGTACATTGCTGGTGGGACTGCAAATTGGTGAGGCCAATTTGGAAAGCAATATGGAGATTCCTGGGAAAGCTGGGAATGGATCCACCATTTGACCCAGCTATTGCCCTTCTCGGACTATTCCCTGAGGATCTTAAAAGAGCGTACTATAGGGATACTGCCCCATCAATGATCATAGCGGCACAATTCACAATAGCTAGACTGTGGAACCAACCTAGATGCCCTTCAATAGATGAATGGATTAAAAAAACATGTGGCATCTATACACAATGGAGTATTACGCAGCACTAAAAAATGACAAAATCATAGAATTTGCAGGGAAATGGATGGCATTAGAACAGATTATGCTAAGCGAAGCTAGCCAATCCTTAAAAAACAAATGCCAAATGTCTTCTTTGATATAAAGAGAGCAACTAAGAATAGAACAGGGAGGAAGAGCATGAAGAAAAGATTAACATTAAACAGAGACGAGTCGGGGGAGAGAAAGGGAGAGAGAAGGGGAAGCATATGGAAATGGTAGGAGACCCTCAATGTTACACAAAATTACATATAAGAGGTTGTGAGGGGAAAGGGGGGGAAACAAGGGAGAGAATTAAACAACAGCAGATGAGGTAGAGAGGGAAGATGAGAGGGGAGGGGAGGGGGGATAGTAGGGGATAGGAAAGGCAGCAGAATACAACAGTCACTAATATGGCATTATGTAAAAATTGTGAATGTGTAACTGATGTGATTCTGCAATTTGTATTTGGGGTAAAAATGGGAGTTCATAACTCACTTGAATCAAATGTATGAAAGATGATATGTCATGAGCTTTGTAATGTTTTGAACAACCAATAAAAAAATAAAAAATAAAATAAAATAACTGGAGACTTCAGAGTTGTTACAAATAACCAATTTAAACACATCCTTTTTATGCTATCATACAAAATGTATGCATACATGTTGTGTTTTGGAATAGTTGAATAGATTCCAGTTGTGCTTGTAAATGGTTACACTAGTAACTGCACATTTGACGCATGGGAAGTTAACTCCAGCCACACACTTCTATTTACCTTTACCTGCAAGTACCAGTTTAGCAAATAAGGAAATTCGTAATCCTCCAACAGGAAGCATGCCAAATCTCCCAGTCAGAGGCACTGGACTGACTTAATGTCATTAAAATAGTGCCTGAGGCTCATTCTGAGAGTGGTCCAGGCTCCAGTAGCATCAGCACCACCTAGGAGCTTGTCAAAAATGCATAATCTCAGATCTAGCCCTAGAACTACAGAATCAGAACTCATATGAAACAAGCTCCCCTGGTCAGACAGTGTTCTGCCCTGATTTGTTTCTGTTTCAGACTCCATTCTGTGTCCCTGTGTTAAAAACCTCAGTGTCATGACTTCTTGTCATCTCTAACCTGGAGATAGTCCTGCCCAATTTCACCAGTGAGATAACTATTAGAGTTTCCATGTAGGGTTTTTCTTTGAATCACATCATTTCCCCTCCTCTCCTCTGGGGTTCTTTTCCAAGGAAGCATACCTCAGGTTGAATGGCCCAAAGATAAGTGAAGAGTTTGCCTCTTTTCTAGGTAAGCTCCCAGCCCCTCCCCGGGCAGGATTTTCTGGTAAATTTCAAGCTGCATATATACCCAGCAATGGGATGGCTAGATCATATAGTAGTTCTGTTTTTAGTTTTTTGAGAAAACTCCATACTATTTTCCATAATAGCTGTAATAATTTATAGCCCCAGAATAGTGTATGAGAGTTCCTCTTTATTTCTATCCTTGTGGAGACTTTTTTTTTCTTTTTTCATCATTTGGATGACAGGTGTTATAGTTTGGATCTAGAATGTCCCCCAAAGTCTCATATGTCAACGGCTTAGTCCCCAGTGTAACAGTGTTCAGAGGTGAGGCTCTTTGACAGTGATTGGATCATGAAAACTCTGACCTCATCAATGAACTAATCTATTAATGGATTCATAGCAGATGACATTATTGAGAGATGATGGAAACTTTAGGATATGAGGTGTAGTTGGAGGGAGTAGGTACTTGGGGCATCCCTTTAGGGACTATATCTTGTCCCTGGCCTCTTCCTCTCTGCTTCCCAGTAGCCATGGGGCTGAGCGGCTTTCTACCACCATGATATTCTGCTGTACCTCAGGCCGAGACCAATGAAGCCATCTGGACTGAAACCTCTGAAACCATGAACTAAAATAAATCTTTCCTCCTCTAAGTTGCTTTTCCCAGGTATTTTGTCTCAGCAATGAAAATATTACTAAAGCTTTTCACAAAAGCTTACTAAAGCTTAACACAATAGCCATTCTAATCAGTGAGATAATAACTTATTGTGATTCAAATTTGCATTTCCCAGATAATTAGTGGTGAACATTTTTAATACATTCTTTAGCCAACAGTATATCAAAGAGACATCTGTACTCCTATCTATGTTTATTGCAACACTATTCACTATAGCCAAGACATGGAATCAATTAAGGTGTTCATTGACAGATGAGTGTATAAAGAAAATGTGGCATATTCACAAAATTAAATATTCATTTATGAAAAAAAATAAAATCCTTCCATCTGTGGTATCATGGATAGAACTACAAGACATTATGTTATGAAATAAGTCAGGCTTAGAAAGACACTGCATATTTTTACTCCTATTTGGAAGCTACAAAAGTTGATCTCATAGATTTAGAGAGTAGAACAGTAGATACTATAGGTTGGGAAATGTTAGAGTGTTATGATAAAGGAAGATTGGATAGTGGGTACCATGATATATTAGATAGAAGGAATAAGTTCTAGTGTTCTAAAGCACAACAGGGTGACTGTAGTTAACAACTTACAACAAATTTAACAAAGAACTAGATGAGAGGAGTTTGAATGCTCCTAACATTAGAAAAAGAATAAATATGTAAAAAGATGGAAAATGCTAATTAGCCTAATTTAATCATTTCACATTGTATACCCATACAGAATTGTCATACTGCTCCATAGATATGTACAAATATTAAATGTTAATTAAAATGTAAAAAGCAATTAATTAATTCCAAGTTGCAGACCCCATCAGTACTTGACACCATCCCTCAGCCCAATCCACTGAACACACAGAGAGGGGACCCAGGTAACCCTTGGCTCAGTTCTTCAGCATTGCTCATGGCTTGGCAGCAGGAACTGAAAGAGGGAAGAAGAGCTGGCCCTCTGGCTTTGTGGGTAGGAGAAGTCTGGTCCTTTTTCCAAACCCTCGGGGAGGAAGTGAAAGAGAAATAGATACAGACTGTTGGAACATTGCAGAGGAAGTGAAGGAATAAAAGGGAATTCCCCTTTCCTCAGTGAGACACCCTGCCTCACAGATCGACCACTATGGTTCCCATACCCACTACAGAGAGGGCAGTCAGACCTGTAGAGGGAACACGTGCACTTAAGGAGCTATGTAGGATTTGAAGCAGAGGAGAAACAAAAGCCTGTAACTTATGTCATTTTGTAAGAGGACTGCACAGTTCCAGACCAATCCCTAGACCATGCTCCATATTCCACTTTGGCAACACAGGGAAGGCCATTTCCAACATCCCTGGATGCTGCATCTCCACCTTCAGCCAAGCAGCATGCCAATGAACCTGAGATTTCTGAGTCTTTTTGAAAGAGAGTTGGCTGACAATCAAGTCCTTTATTCTACCCTCTTCCATTCTTATGAAGAGAAATTTAAATTCTGGAAGGGACAAAGCTTGTATTTATTCAGCCAGTTAATGAGGAAAGTTGGACTAAATGCTGAGAACTAAGACTGCTTAAGAAATCTGCCCAGAATTCCCAAAAGCTTCTAAACAAGCCAGAAAAAGCATTTTGTAACATCAGTTGCTTGTTTCGTTTTAATAAATTCCTTGAAGACAGACTCTCCATTCCCAGCACTGATCACATCATTTAAAAATGTATTCCCTGCCCTAATCTTGTTTTCTTCTTGAAGTATCAACATGAAAAAAAAATGAGTGTGTTATTTAATTGATTTAGCTCTTCTGTAGCTCTTTGAGACTCAATTTACTTAATGTCACTGAGAAGCACATGTAAGCCTAAGGTTATATTAAAAATTGCAAGAATGTTTGGGTGCTTACCAATAAGGATAAGCTAGACTATTTCCCTGGTATCTGTGCCATGGTTGACAAAGCAAACTGTCCCTTGCTTGCTCATTCTCCAATCTGGCATGCACACAGGGTCCTGCCATCACACTGAGTCTCTTCCTGTTTGGTTCTCTAATCCGCCTCACCTTGGCTTTCTAGACCCAGTTTTGTCTGTACCTGGCACACTTCCCACTTGTACAGAAAAGGAACAGGCTTAATTCATTTCCTCTTTCTGCCTGAATGAGTGTGAGAGATGTGTGGCTCTTCTCCAACTCTCTGTGTTTCAGTACCTATAAAGTAGGGGTCATTTCTCCCAGGGTTGTTGGAAGATTAAAAGAGGAAGCACAGAGAAAAGGACTTGGTACAGTGCAACACTTAATAAATTGTAGGTTAACTTAAACACATTTATTTTCCTCCCTGATCCTCTGTTCCTACCTCCTCCCCTCCAATCTCAGCTTTGCCAAACTGAAATTATCTCTACTTCTTTGTCCTAATCATTATGTCTTTCTTCTGGCTCTCATAGCCTCAGAGTGACAGGGAGTTAAATTTCCTAAGCATTATGGTATTAGTTTTAGGAAGAAATTTACACATTCATGGAATGACCCTTTCCACCAAAGATCCCTTGGCCTCATATCTCCATATGACCCTTAGACCCTTATCCAACCAAAGGAACTTGGATTAGAGTAACCGAGGATGGGAACGAAGACCTCTAAATTGAGAATGTCAAATAGTATTTGCTGAGTTTCTCAACAGAGCAAGTAGAAACTAGGTGGATGATGGCATTGGTGTTGGGGTACCCCTGTGGTCAGTTGGTCAGTTGATTCCCCTTTTCCCCACTGCTAGGTAGCTTTTAGATGCCACATCTTCTAGGAATACACATGTAACAGAGGGTTAAACTTGTGAGTTATACCTCCTGGGATTTTCACGGGATTTGCAGCCAAATGAGTTCTGTGAAAATAAAAACATGCAATGAAATGTGGTGTGTAGTGTGCACATTGTGAATATGTTAGTAGCTATTGTCCTGTTCTGAAAACTCAGCAACAATTGTCCTACTGTGGAAGCTTCATTCAAGAGCCATGTGGCATTTGAGTCCAAGTGGGGAACTGTGGATGCAGCTTCTCAACTGCTCAATGAGCATTGAATTTACCTCCCACTTCCTAACTCAGCCAGGGAAATTGGGGGATCCTAAGCAAAATTGACAGGTCCATGAGGACAAGAAATGAAAAGAAACATACTCTAGAATTTCCCCCATCCTTGATGGATAAAGCCATGGTATGATTTTTAGCAGAGCCTGAGCCTTGACCTTAAGTGGTGGCCCTGAACACTCACTGCCAGCCTCTAGAATCATCTGAGGTCCTGAGTCTCACCAACAGGCAGTAAAACCAGAAACTCTTTGGGTGGTGTCTATCCTCTAATAACACCAGAGCTGCTCTGTGATGGGGAAGAATTCCTGGCGGGAACATGAGACATCATTCTAAGGGATGGTTAGCCTCAGGTAGGCTTTGTATTGCCTGTCCTGACACTGGAGGAGAGGAAAAAGAATGCATCCTGAACCTGGAGTAGACTTAGAGTGGATGTTTTTTCCACCCCTGCAGAGTATGGAGGTCCAAGATGGCAGGGAATGGGGATGAAAGGGAGGACAGGAAGGAAGGAGAAACAAACCATAGTCCATTAGAAGTTCAGGTCCTCCCTCTCCTCTTGAGCAGTGACCCTCAGAGTGTGGCTCAAGAGAGCAGCAACACAGGCTGGATCAGGCCTGGGTCTGGGTAGTGTGAGTGTACCATAGGCTATACCAAGGAGTCTGCTATCTGGTCCCCTCCTTCGGGGGCCACCTGGAATTTTTTCTGACTCTTCTTTAGGGGCTGAACTGCTCAGGACAATTAAAATACACAATTTTCAAATCAATGGCATTAATACCTTTCAGGTTTCTAAATTAAATTACTATTTGATCCACTTTAAAGCCACCAATGGGCATATTTAAGGCCCATTGACCTTGATGGTTAAAATTAAAAGGTAGCTGTCTTAGTCAGCTTTTTCATTGATATGATCAAAAGACCTGACAAGAGCAATGTAAAAGAGGAAGAACTTATTGTGGCTCACAGTTTCAGAGGTTGAGTCTATGGTCAACCAACTCCATAGCCGTGGCTTTAGGTGAGACAGAAAATCATGGTGAAAGGGCACAGTGGAGAGAAACAGCTCAGGACATGATGACCAGGAAACAGAGAGAGAATGAGCTCTGCTCACCAGGGACAAACTATAAGCCCCAAAGTCACGTCCTCAGTGACCCACTTCCTATAGCCACAACCCACCTGCCCAGTTACCACCCAGTTGATCCGTATCAGTGGATTAATCCATGGATTAGGTTAGAACTCTCACAATCCAACTATTTTACTCCTGAACATTCCTGCATTGTCTCACACATGAGCTTTTGGGGGGATACCTCACATCCAAACCATAACAGTAGCACTTGCAGGGGATCCCTGGGGTTTTAACAAGAGAGCTACTAAAAGCTGGAGAGCATCATGTTAAGTGAAATAAGCTGGACTCAGGAAGACAAACTTCATATGTTTTCTCTCATATGTGAAAGCTAGAGGGAAGAAAGGGGAAGAAAGAGATCTCATGAAAATAGAAGGGAGACCATTAGGGCAGAGGAAGGAAACCAGAAATAGGGAGGAGGTGAGGATATAGGGAGGTCTTGAGGAGTGAAACTGATCAAATTATATTATATGCATATATAGATATGCCACAATGAAACCCACTCTTCTGTATAATTAATATGCACCAATGAAAATAGTTTTAAAAAGGGATTTCCTAACAAAACTCACCCAAAGAGCCATGTGTATTTCTCAGAGGTAAGGAACTGTACAATTTGTTTTGGCTAATTTGGACATACCATCACCTCCTGTGAAGGCCAGGGTTATGGGACTCTGAACTAACCCTAGAAGGCAGAGCCTTACTTGTCAGCCCATTGCAAGTAGGAGCCTATGTTAGGAGCTTCATTGAAAAGTCTGGAAGACAACCATATAATAACAATAGGCTCAGAGAAGAGTCATCACTAGATGCAAAAGCCACTGGGGAAAGTGATTGGAAAATGGGATACGTATAGTGTTTCATAGTGTCTTGGTCAGGTTTATGTTGCACTAACAAAATACTTGAGATTTAGTACTTTATAAAAAGAAAGGAGGTTTATTTAGCTCACTGTTTTGGAGGCTGTAAGTGTAAGACAAGATGTTCCAATCTGGTTGGCCTCTTTCAAGGATAAAGTATGGCAGATAGCCTCATGGGGAAGCAGGGGGATATGCACAAGAGGGGATAAGAGAAACAAGAGAAGAGAAACAAGAGTCTAGGGAGGGTCAACCCACTCTTAGGAAACTAATTCACTCCATGAGATCAGCATCAATCCTTTCTGAGAGTTACCACACACAATTCCCTTCCACCAGGCCCTGTCCCTTAAAGATTCTACCACCTTCCAAATCCATCACACAAGACCAAGCTTCTAGCATGTGAATTTTTGGAAAAAAACTATATCTAAATCATAACATGAACTATCTCCCCACAGATCACAAAGGGAGAAAGACACACGAGGAAACCTGGCAGACACTTCCTTAAACAAACAATCAATGTTAAATGTCACAACTAGCTCAACAAACTCACATCATTAGCCCCCTGGCATGATGTGCTAAGAAAGACATCACCCCATGTGAAGTTTCTGCTAAAAACATTTTCCTTGAACTTGATTATCATGAACCATTGTGAACTGGGCCGATGGTGCATGCCTGTAATCCCAGCAGCTCAGGAGGCTGAGGCAGGAGGATTGAGAGTTCACAGCCAGCCTCAGCAATTTAGTGAGGCCCTCAGCAACTCAGTGAGACCCTGTGTCTAAATAAAATACCAAAAAGGATTGGTGATATGGCTCAGTCGTTAAGCACCCTGGGTTCAACACCTAGTATCCATCCCCCCCAAAAAAATTGTGCTATGATTTCAATTATAGGTAGTGTTAGTCACCTTTCATCTCTGATCAAAAGACATGACAAGAGCAATGTAGAAGAGGAAAAGTTTATTTGAAGTTATGATTTCAGAGGTCTGGGCCCAAGGTGAGGCAGATTATTCTGGTGGAAAGGCATGGAGGAGGAAAGCAGATCAGGACATGGTAATAGAAAGCAGAGAGAGCTTCACTCACCAGGGACAAAACATAAATCCCAAACACATGCCCATAGTAGCTTACCTCTTCCAGGCACCACCTACCTGCCTACAGTTACCACCCAGTTAATCCCTATCAGTGGACTGATTAGTTTAAAGCTTCCATAATCTAATCTTTTCACTGCTAAACATTATTGCATTGTCTCACACATGAGTTTCTGAGGGACACCACATATCCAAGCCATGATAGTTTCAAAAAAGATACGTGTATTAAAGACTTGATCCCCGGGGTGGCACCACTGGAGGTGCTGTGGACCTTTTGGCTGTGAGGCTTAGTGGGAAGAACTCAGGTCATTAGGGGCATGCCTTGAAGGCATGCCCAGCAGTCTTATCTTTGATTCCTAGCTTGAGAATGTGAGCATGTGCTCCTACAATAAGGTGCCACCCTTGCCAGTGTCCCAAACCAAATTGGGTTTACATCTCCAAAACCAAGAGCCAAAATAAACTTCTCTTTATTTTATAAGTAGCCTGTGTCAGGTATGTTCTAGCAATACAAACTAACTAATACATATTGGAAAGGTGCAAAATTATTACATAAGTTACATAAAATGCTCTAAAACTAACCATTATGTACCATTCAAAAGATGTAAATGACGTGAAAGGAAAAGCAGAGAAATTATTTCTGATTAAAGAAAATTACAGAGACATGAAAACAAATGCACAGTGAGATTTGGGACTAGATCATGGAACAGATGGGGAAAATGCTGTGATAGACATTTTGCGGACAGTTGGAAGCATTTTTAAAAGAACTGATTAGATCACTATTACATATCAGTGTGCATCTCCTGAATTTGATAATTATGTTTTTTAAAAAAAAAACTTTTTCTTAGAAGAATTTCTTTTAGACAGAAATATTAAGAAGCCCATAATATATACAACTTACTCTCAAAAGATTTAGCAAATATTTATATTAATGTCTATTGACATAATTATATGTATCTGTTTATATAATATATATGCATGTTTATATATAATATATCTAATAACATATCTCTTTTCTATCTACATGTATATATATACATATATATGTGTGTGTGTATATATATAGTTAGTTTATATATATATATATATATATATATATATATATATATATATATATGAACTATCTCCCCACAGATCACAAAAGGAGCAAGACACAGGAGGAAACCTGTGTATATATAAATATACACATGTAGATAGAAAAGAGATAAGTAAATGCTAACAGTCAGTAGATGAGTATTTATCACTCAGGATTCAACCAGAGAAATAACCAGCAAGAGAAATACATTAAGAAATTCATCTTGTAATTACAGTACACAGGAGGCTGAGGCAGGAGAACTGTAAGTTGGAAGCCAGCCTGGGCATTGTAGCAAGGAGACCCTGTATCAAAACAAAATTTACAGTGGTAAAGCATTTGACTAACATGAACAAGACCCTGGGTTCAATCCACAGTACCAAAAAATAATAATAATTAAATAAATAAATGAAAATATTAGTAAAACAGAGGCTTATTGCAAGGCATCGGGTATGCAGAGAGGTCAGCAAGACACCAAAGAGCAGGCCTTCAGGACACTGGAAGCATTTTTAAAAGAACTGATTAGATAATTATTACATATCAGTGTGCATCTCCTGAATTTGATAGTTATGTTTTATATATAAGGACATCTGGAACTCTTCAGGTATAAACTATAGCTGCTGTCCCCAGTCATGGGAACTTAGCTCTGTTCTTAGGGCTTCTCACTGACTGAATAAATCCCACCCAGGTCATCTAGGAAAATCTGCTTTTCTTAAAGTCAAGTGATTGTGACCTTTGATCACATCAACAAAAAATTTCACAATACTGGTATTGTGAAATACCAATACTGGTATTGGTATTTGATTACATAACAAGGGATTAGAGCCTACCTAAGATGACATGTAAAACTAACCATTTATTTTTGCAATTTTTCCATAAGTTTGAAATTTTTTCATAATAAAAACTCTCAAGCACTCTGCTCCACCATTGTTTTCTCAAGCCGCAGACAGTGAAGAACATCACAGGATAGGGGTCTGATGGATTCCTACTCTTTGCCATCCCAGAATTCTGTCTGGTTAGTCCAGCAGCAGTTTAAGGACTAGACCTATTTTTTGTTTTGTTTTGTTTTTACCATCCTGAAAAAGTCAACTCACAGCCTCCATGACAAAGTGCCATCCCTCAGTCACAGGACACAGTGCTTCTCAAATGTCCATGAATCACTCAAGGAGCTTATTGTTCAGATAAAAGGAAAACAATATAAGTCATAAACTTACTTCTACATAAAGAAAACAAGAATATTAGAGAAAGAATAAATAAATTTTATTTATTTATTTATTTTTCAACTCCTTGAAGCTAACCAAATACAGGGGATGCACTGAACAGGCATATTAATATGATATATTCTCCTCCCCAAAATAAAACTTCTCTGTGCTTTGATTTTACACTTTTTCTTTGACCTACATCACACCCTTCCCAAATAACTCTTTTCCATTTATTTATTTTCCTCTCCCAGAACTTCCTCGAGGATTTTAAACTCAGACACATAAACACAGTGACTTGGGTTGTGACATGCAGATATCATGCTGTTGTGGCCAAGCATGCATGGGCCCCACTTTGGAAACCCTGTAGGCAAATCAGGAGACTCAAGAATAGACTCCTCTGTTCTTCTTGCAAAAACATAATTCTTCTTTGATAAACTATACATTAATCAATAATTATCTGCCTGACATTAAAAATGACTAATGCTACTTCCTCTAGGACTACCTTTTCTTATTTATGTCACTTTCTGTCCCTGTTGTCTTTTCTTGCAGCCTCCTAACCTTCAATTTGGGCTGCATAAGAATAACTCAAGCTGAAGTAGCTTTATTCTGGTGAGGTTACTTGGGTCCTGGAAAAATTCTTCTGCCAGGAAGAACAAGAGCCAGAGAAGATGGAATTACCTCTCTTCATTCCTTGCCTTTTAATGACCAAGTATTTTGAAAGAAGTATCTTCAGACCTTCACTTACCTGAATAACTGCTCTAGTTTTTCTTTTGTTTCTGTTTTGTTGTTGTTTGTCTCATTCATATAAATCCAATCTGTGTTTTTTCCCTATAATTTCTGAGACATCAAAAACAAGTGACAAAATATATTATTTTCGATTTTACTTCCTTTTTTCCCCCATGTTCCTTAAGCAATCTCCTTTCCCTCTTCCTAAAACAATTAACTCTGATTGTGAAAGGCTTATAATGGGAGGAAATGTTGGCACTATTTTCTTGAAAACAAACAAAATGTGCTTAACCTTAAGAAGCATTTATCATTTAGCAAATACCTATGCCTGCTATATGCCAAGCACTAAAAATCATATAAGCAAAGCAGACAAGTATCAAGCTTATGTTCTAGTAGGTAGAAACAGAAATTTTTTTTAAAAAATGTGGACTTAAAATCAGAAGGTATAAGGGAAACAAAATAAATTGGGTAAAGGGATGGAACTGTGGAAAAGAGTTGGGGTTTTAAGTAGTGAGGTCAGGAAGGATCTGACCTCATAGGCTGAGCTCTGTGCAGAAATATGAAGGAGGTGAGGAAGAGATCCAGAGATCAGCAAAGTAAGAATGAGTACAAAGGCCCTGAGGCAGGAGCTGCCCAGAACCTTGCTGGAGGAACAAGAAGAGCAGGAAGAAGTCAGAGTATGACAGGAAGGTCACGTAGGACTTTGGGGGCTACTTGAGAGTTTTTACTCTGGGTGAAATACCATAAGAACTCTCCATAAGTACAGAAACATGAAGGAATTGATCTGAAATCTGAAGAAGAACGTCTCCATACAGTACAGAAGCCCACATAAACCCCATATGGCTATTTAAACCTAAGAGAATGAAAATTCAGAAAAATTCCAAATATACTCCTCAGTCACCCTAGTCGTGTTTCAGTGCTCAATGACCAAATATGGACTGAGAGTTTCTCACAGAGGAGTGTCGTACCTTGACTAATATTGCAAAATAACTCCTCAGGCTATTGAGCATGCACTGCAGGGCAAAGGCAGGGCACTGGGCCTGGGCCACCTGCTACAATCTAAGGGAAAGCTGACAGTGGTCTAAGCCCAGGGTTTCAGTGGAAGTGAAAGAGGTTAACAGATTCCAGATAAATATTGGAGGTGGAACTAAAAGATTTCCTGATACACTTGATGTGGGATGTAGAGAAAGAGGAGTGGATGGGAACTCCAAAGCTTTCATCTAGAGCAGCTGAAAAGCAGAATGGCCCCCACTAACATGGGGAAGGTTGTGAGTGAAGAAGAGGGAAGTAGTGGAAGTCTGGGTGTCGAGTCATACACATGGAAAGGCAGATGGACTTGGAGGTAGGGCCATGGTTTTCCTGTGGAGGCATCTATAATTAGAATTGCAGTTGTAGAGTTATTAAAGAATACAGATGATTTATAAAGAATACAGACTTATCTGGCTCATGGTCTGGAGGCTCGAAGTTCAAGATCAAGCAATCACATCTGGCAAGGGCCTTGTGCTGCATTGTAACATGGTAGAAGAGCAGAAGGGAAATTAGGCAAGTGTGAAAGAAAAAAGCCCAAGGGGCAGTTTCACTTTATAATGTGCTTTTGCAATTACTAACCCACTCCCATGAAATCAATCCCTCCAGACAGAAAGACAATAATAACTCTTGAAGACTTAATTGCCTTTTAAAGGCCCCACTTCAAAACACAATTATATTAAGATCAAATTTCAACATGGGTTGTGGAAAGGATGAGCCGTATTCAAACAATAGCACCACACATTAGGTAAGGCTACTGAGAGTCCCAGGTCTAGCAGGACAATGTTGAGGACAACTGCACTGATAAAACAAAGAAAAAAAATGCTGCTTTTGATCCCAAGAACTTTCTTTTTGCTACTTGGACCTAATAGAGCCAGGCATATCTCTCTGAAGAATTATTTGCCAATCTGTATTGAGACACTTAAATAATAATAATAGTCTCCGACCTAATAATTTCAGTTTTAGCAAGAAAACAACCTCACAATGCACCAAAACTTTTTTCCCCACAGAAGAATATATCATATTCTATTATAGAACCAAAATACTAGGAAGAGGCTAAAAGTTCAACATGAAGGAAAAACTCAAACTAAAGTCATCAGAAGAGGAAACAAAACTGAGCTTTCAAAGACTACTTAATACCATGAAAAATGTTTGAGATATAAGGACAGTGAATAAAAGCAACATCAAGTTGTAACCATTAAACAATCTCAATGTGAATAAAAAATATTCAGGTGCAGTCACCTACACACCTGTGCACATGAAGGTACACAAATTCATATACATGCATGGAACTTATCTCCTTTATATTTTTCTTAATTGTCTTATTTTATGATGAATATATTGTACTGATTTTATTTTTTTAGAAACATGAACTTTATTTACAAATATGAAGAACAATAATTTTAAAAAATAAAAATATGGAGAACAGTTTGGAAAAGCTGTTCTTTGTCGTATAAAATCAGGTTTTGTTCCACTGATTATGATACTTTTTCCCCTTCTCCTGAATTCTTCTTGGAACTTAAGTTCCAAGTCAGTTTTATTTTAAACTGACTTTAGGAAACAGAGAGAGAGAAGGGAAAAAAGGAGCAAGCAAGGCAGGTGAGGGAAGGAAGGGATTTTTCCTAGTTAAAAAAGAAGAAGGGAAAGGCCCAGAACCAGAGACCCTCCTGAGTCTAAGAATATTCCCTGTGGCAATCAAAGACTGAGTTTCAAGAATACAAGTTAACATGGATGACTCTCAAAAATATGCCAAGTGGAAAATCCAGACATAAAAATTTACATACTGTAGAATTTCATTTATATGAATTTCCAGAATAGGCAAAACCAATCAAAGGTATAATTAATGCAATGGTTGTGTTAGGGTCAAGAACCCAATCTAGACTGAAAGGGAGATGAAGGAATCTTTAGTTTCTGATAGGGTTTGGACTACACAGGAATAGGCATTTATCAAAATTCAATGAATTTACTTTTAAGTGTTTGTATTTCAAGATTTGGGGTTTTTATGCAAATAAAAAAATGTAAATAATTCTGATTTCTATTTGATACACATGACTAAGAGTGTAGGGGTGGAATATACTGGTTGTCTGCAACTTACTGTGAATTGCACCCAACAGAGGATGGATTTAGGGATGAGAAACAGGTGGACAGACAGGTAATAACATAAAGTCTAATATAAATGACAGAATGCAATGGTGGGTATATAGATATTTGCTAGAGATTTCTTTTAACTTTACTGTATAATTGAAAATTTTCATAATCAAATGTCAAGGGGAAATGCCTTCCACTCCCCAACCTCTCCCTTCCCTCTCCATCTCCCTCTCCCTCTCCTCTTTCTTTGCCATCCCCCATCCTTCCAGTTTCTTGGCTTCTACTTGGCACCAGTATTTTCATCATGTTCCAGTCAAGACTTGCGGTAGGACCCAGCATAGCCTGGTTGATTAAAGAAGTCATTGCTAAAGAAATATCATCCTGACACTTCTTAAAACATAATGAAGACATTTTTCAAAACAACTGCAACAGAGATCAACACAATTACAACAGGAGTGAAATAGCGCTCAACTCCAAACAAGGACAGGTGGGAATTTATAGCCAAGGAGCAGGCTAGGGTAGGGGTCTATGGATGGAAAATTACTACAAAAAACATCAAGTATAGGTGAATTCTGACTAAATGGACCCAACAGGATCCTTGGTGAAGGAAAGACAAGGACTGAAACATCAATGAGGGGGATGAGGAACTTGATCAGTTGAGAAAAATGAGATATCAAGGACAGGGGGATTCTCCCAAACATGACTTAGCATAATTATTTGCTAAAACTAAGAAGTGAAGCCTCAGATAGGACTGGACAGGGGACCAAGGCAAGTGGCCTAGTGGAGAAGCTCAGGGGAGCCTGACTAAAGTGTGCTCAAGGAAACAGTCTTGACCATGGGATCCACTCCTTGATGACTGCAGGAAAGCAGGACAGAAGGCACAAGGGAGACAACATGGCTTCCCTAAATGACCTTTGAGCTCCAGCTCTGATGTTTAATGAGTCAGTCAGATTATAATCACAGGCAGGGAGAGGAATCACTCTCCACTGAACTTTGCAAAAGGAACTGAGGTTCAAAATTGCAAAAACTCAAAAAGAGAAGTGACAACAGTGCACAGATTGTGGATTTGCAAAGAAAACTCAGACCAACCATCGAAGGATCTTCCAAGGGGATTGCTCAACCTGACCCAGTCATTCTGTTTCCCCCGTGGCTAGGTCATCTGTGTGCTGAGGCCCAGGGAGAGAGGTAGAGCACATAGCTACACAAGCCAGCTGCCTGGATCCCCAAAAGACCTCTCCCTATGGCTCTGTTTGGTTATGGTTCTTCATTCACTGGATCTGTTTTAATAAATATCTGCTTATGACAAAATAATGAGGGCTATGAAACCTTGAGTAAAAACATGCAAAAGGATTCTTTTCCCTCCTACAAAGCAGATACTATCACTGAATGCTCATCTCTTCCCACAGGGGCTGCCAACAGATTTTCCTGGGTATATCACAGTTTCTTAGGGGTGTAACATCAACACCTAGCAGAGCCCTAGATGCTGTGTCAACACTGGCATGTGACTTAGAAGTATCTGCAAATCAACTTGAGTTGGGATGGGGGAAGAGGTGAGAGTTTGTATGCAAGGGAGCTTGACCACAAAAAACTCCAGGCTTCTGATTTTTCCATTTTGAGAGGCCACCAAAACCCATGATTTGCTCAGTCTAGGTATGACTATGAACCCAAAGTTTTAATGGCTCAAAACTAGAATATCTAGAAGCTCAACTCTTTGATCCTTCCTCTTTCATGTTAGATGAAGTTCTATGTACTTGGTCATTTATTTTATATTCATTAATAGCCACTTATTATTTATCATTGTAGAGAATTTCTTTTGCCCTCTTACCTAATTTCCTAAGATCAGAAGATCAACAGTCAAACATGCAGAGAGTGAGAAAATGATTTTCTCATTCCTCCCTGATTCAAAGGTACACAAGTTTACCTCCTGGGCAGTGTGCCCCTCCATGCCACATCATGCTCAATGGCTCAGTCCTGGGTCTGCTATTTCTCTCTGGGTATCTGTAGCTTATCCTTGAAACTGTAAACTCCAGGAATCAGGGTTCAGACTGCTCCATTATGTCTAACCATGCTTAACTGTCACCACTGAAGCTTGCTCTTCTCTGCTGGCTGATTCTCCAGACCCTACTGAAGACAAAACAGCCTACCTGTTCCAGATGTAATATATGAAAAGAAGGCAAAACACTTTCTCAAGGTCATGCAAATATCTGGAGCAAATGTCTAGCCTTATCCTGGCATTCCACTTTCCATCGTACTACACTAAAGGTGGCTCCTGCAGATCCTGAGAGCACCCTACATTTGTATCTGTTCTCTGGGGAGTCAAAATGTCATTCTATCAGGACACATGCCATGTCAATGCAACATAAGCCAATGACCTCACAAATGATAACAGGTCAGGTAGCACAACCACATATATCAGCATGTGTGAGTAATCAAGACACCCCTCTCCAGCACTCTCACACTCACCACCACACTCCAGCTATTGGGGTTCCTGACCTCCTTCTTATGATAAGATGCAAAAGATTCCTCATGCTTCAGCTTACCTTTTGCACAATGACACTCTCCTCAGACTAGAGCCCAGTTTCCCACATGAAAACTAACTCCTTCCTTTTGGAGATGACCATTCCATTCAGAAGTACCTGCCCAGGGGCATCCCTGTCTTTCCTGGCTATTTGCATCTCCCTCTTTCCTCTTTAACCAGGAAAGTATCAGGTTCAAACCTGTTTGAAGACTTCCTCTCTGTCACTGAGTGGCAAATACCAACATTGTGACAGCCAGTCCATCTAGTTGGGACCATGATTTTTCTAAGGCTACTGATTCACAGTGAGATTAGATGGTAACCATCCTCTGACAACAGTGTCTCTACCCTAATCCTAAACATGGATATTCGTTAGTTCTTACCTTCTGGATTCCTGCTGATCCAGCCATTCATAGCCCAGCCCCAAGCTCCCAGCAGGTCTGGGCTGATATGGCTAACCATCCCCTTCACCATTCACAAGACATTCCTTCTAGGTGCCCTTGAAGGGTTCAGGAGCCTCCAGGGGCTTCTGGAAAAGCCTGACACCTTCCCCATAAGGTCTTTTGTCATGGGGTCATTGTTAGGCACAGATGGTAGAGTTGAGAGAAGATACAAAACCAGCTATGTGTTCAGAATGTACATCCACCCTTTCCTCTTTTGGTGCCTTATCTGAGCCCAGGACTGCACAGTTCTGACCTAGGGAGCCACACAGTACCTACCCAACCACATCCTCTCAGTCTAGAGAGAAGGACAACCATTAGATTAAGGAAACAATATGGGGAAAGCTCAAAAAAAACAGACACATGTCCTCACACTCTGTTAGTCCATTTACCTATTCAAGAATAGGCAAAGAAGGATATTGCGTTCCACTACTAAACACTCAAGGTCACTCCAGGTGAAGTGGGCTGCACGAAATAACCACAAAAAGACAGACAAATACCTTTTCCTTTGGGTCCTGTGACAGTTCCTCTGACCTTAGGGGTCAATGGAAAGAGAGAGAGGAGCACATGCTGAACCCTTTTACTGGGAAAAAAAAAACATTCAAATGAGGCAAGGGGTAGGATTACAATGCAAGAGATAGGATTACAGGTGAGTACAGCTCAACTCTTCTGGGTGCTGCCCACTCCTAGGGCCACTCCCAGCATCACACCTTATTATCCCAGAGAGGGAAAAGCCCGAGTCACAAGTCATGGTACTACCATGCCAGACTACAGTTATCTATCAGATCCCTGTGGTACATCAGGACTTACAAGTGTGCACATTTGGAGTGGCTCCCCACAGAAGGAGTCTTCACAAACAGATGAGATTAATGTGCCAAGGCAGGCCTGAGTATACACCTCAGGCATTGGAAACTTTCTGGGGTCACGCAAAAGTCCTAGATCTTGATGGAGTGGTAACTCTGGTGTACGTTTGCACTAAAATTCCTCAGTCCCAACACTTAAAATAGGGCATTGGACTGCATGCAAATCATTCCTCATTCAAGGTGATTTTTTTTTTTTTAATCAGTCATGTTTTCCCAGCAAGGCACAGTGAATCAAAGCTGGCAGTGGTACACCTGGAGGGGAGAAATGGGAACAGACCACGGGCTCCAACATTTATTCGCTCTGCTGCCCACCCTCTCTCACTGGCCTGGCACAGGTCTCCCTACCCTCCTACCCTTGGCCTCACCCACAGTGCACTGTCCATACTGCCACCAAGGTGAGATTCCAAATAATACCCTCCCTCCCTTGCTTGTTCCTAGAACCAGCCCAATCCAAAGGTATCTAAGGGCCTTTGTACCACCTGTTCCTTCCACCTGGTTCTCTGTTTCCCAAGACAGGACGTCTCATTTCAGGTGGGAAAAAGCCTCCCAACCTGTGTCCACTGGTACCCAACTCTCTCACCCACTCCTTCTATTTCATTTCCAACAGAACACTGTGACTCCCTGATCTTAGCTACTGATCACATTCTAAATCATCCCACCAATAACACACTCTGAAGCTGGGCTGTGCAATATCACAACACTTGGCCCCAGGGTGCTTGACATGGGGCCAGTTCAAACAGACATCTGCCCTAAATGTTACAAACACCCTCAAAATTCCAAAGACTTGACACATAAGTCAAAGATATAAAATATCTTACTAAAAATCATTCCTGTGTTGAAACAACATTTGACATACTAGATTAAATAAAATATTAAAATTACTTTCACGTGTTTCTATTTTTTTTTTTTTAACCTAGAAACATTAAAATTACACATGGATTCCTGTTACATCTCCACTGGGCAGCACATCTACAAAATATCTCCAGAGCTCAGTCATCTGTGCTTCATCTCCACGCCCTGGATGGTTGAAAAGTTTGTTTTTTAAGTGACAGAGTCCTGAAGAGAGAACCCCCATTCTCTTTCCTAAAAGAGGAAAAATGTTTGGCAAAGTGCACCAGGACAGGGCACAGGCTTGGTCTTTATGGGAGCTCTGAAATATCACACCTGCTTCAGGGATTCCCAGACCTTGACCAAGGTTCACAGATGCCTCTGACCTCTGAGGACCCCAAGAAGTCAAGACTGCTCTTTTCCCCTTTTCTGGAGAAATAAAAAAAGTTCAGAGAGCCTAGAAAACAGTGACACCTTTGTGGAGACCATGGTGACTCAAACTTGGAAGCGCTCAGAAGGAGGGGCAGGTTTTGCAGGGAGAAGTGGAACTGGAGAAGCAGGATGGGGGAACAAAAACAAGCGGAGAAGCTGGAGAATAGAAGTTAGGGGAAGCCTGAGTGGGGAAGAGAAAGGAATAAAGGAGGAGGGCTGGGACGGGGAGGGGGAAAGGAGAGAGCATGAGGGGCGGGGAGCCTAGAGGGGAAGGGACAGGGGCGGGGAACCGAGAGGGGAAGGGACAGGGGCGGGGAGCCTAGAGGGGAAGGGACAGGGGCGGGGAACCGAGAGGGGAAGGGACAGGGGCGGGGAGCCTAGAGGGGAAGGGACAGGGGCGGGGAGCCTAGAGGGGAAGGGACAGGGGCGGGGAGCCGAGAGGGGAAGGGACAGGGGCGGGGAACGGGGAGGGAAGGAACAGAGGCGGAGCACCGGCAATGGAAGAGTAGGCTTGGGGATGGAAGGAGTAGGAGGCGGGAGAGAATAACAAGAGAGGAAGTGAAGAGAGCGTACGGGGCGGTGGTGGAGAGTTAGAGGGCGGGACACGGAACAACAACCTGAGAGGGTGGTGGAAGAGAGGGGCCGGCCTAGGGAGAAGAGGCGTGGCCGGGAGTGAGGTTGGGAGGAGGGACGGAAGAGAGGGTGGCAACCCGGAAAAGGAGGGGTCGGGTGGGGGAGGGACGGCCAGCGGAAACAGGATAAAAGTCGGACGGCCTCCGGGTGGTGCTCAATCTTCGGCTCCTGTCCCGGTGTCCTGCCGAGACATCGGCTCCACGTCTGAGCCGACGATGGCGAGATCTCTGAGCATCCCGCTGCTCCTGCTGGCAGCCTTAGCTGTGGCGCTGACCGTGAGTCCAGCGACGGGCGCAAGCCCCAGGCATTCTCCGCGCCTGCTGGGCGGCCTGGAGGAAGCCGACGTCAACGAGGAAGGCGTACGCCGCGCCGTGGACTTCGCAGTCAGCGAGTACAACAAAGGGAGCAACGACGCATACCACAGCCGAGCCATGAAGGTGGTGCGCGCCCGCAAGCAGGTGCGTGTTCTGCCCGGAGGGTGTGAGTCTGGCGGGTTTGCCCCTCGGAGGGCGAGCCCCGGCTTTCCTAGCCCCGCTCGCGCTTCCCTAGCTGCTGCATCCACCTCGGCGCCCCTGGCGGCCACCGCTGGCCTAGGAGCCAGTTGGATCTCCGGGACGCCGACACGCCTGTGTTGTCACCAGGGAGTTGTCACAGCCCTTCACTGGCAAATCCCTACTTCTGCTTCTGCCTGAAACCTGGCAGACACTACAAGTCTGGCGTCTTAGTTCTGTTTTGCTAGGGTCACTGAAGCCAGAGACACCAGGGCTCCAGGTTGGAGTCAGTCTTCCCCTATACAGCTCCCAGGGCTCAAGTGAACTGTTAAAACCAGAGAAATGAAAAGTTGTGCTGCAGGCGTGTACAATGAATCAAAATGCATTCTGCTGTCATATATGCCTAGTTAGAATAAGTAAATGAACAAACACTGGCGATGGGAAAAAACCCACCTGGCTGCCTTCACTGAAAGATGGATTGAGAACTTTTTCCTTTTAACAATTTATTCCGACGTTCTCTGAAATTTATTTATAGAGCAGTTGCAACAGTAATACAAAACATCTTACAATCCCCATCCCTCCGATGTTAATATTTGACCATGTTTGCTCTGTTCTCATAGGTCTCCCAGTATTCACCTGTACCTGAGTGTATTTATATGCATTTGTTTTTCTGAATCTTTTGAGAGTAAACGCTAAAATGTAGTGTACATTTCTTGTAAACGCTGGCAGTGTCTTACATACCCAAGATTCAGTTTTGAAAATCAGGAATCAGCACTGACCTTTTCAGTTGCCTAACTCACAGACTTACTCAGTTAGTTCACACTAATGGGCACTCTGAGTATATGCTGCAAAGACCTGTCTCCTCAGCCTCTTTTCATCTGGAGATCTCCTGCTGTTTTTGTGATCTTGACATTTTGAAAGGTCCAGCCAACTGTGGTGTTCAGTCATATGCTCACAATGATGACTGCATGTACAGTGGCGATTCCATAAGATTATATCATCCTGTGAAGTTATAGTCGTCTTATTTTGTGTATTTATGCTATGACATTTGAACAATGACACATTTCTGAGAACACGTGCCAGTCATGAAGCAACACCTGGTTGAATAGACTGCTCATTCTGGGTGGCTCTGATGTTCCTCAAGGTTAGATACAGGTCCTGAGGCAGCCCATCTCTTGAGTCCTCTGAGCAAGCGCCATTCAGCATATCCTGAAAAACCTTGCTTCTTTCTGTAGGCATACCATGGAAACATTCCCTGGGGGCAGCCTTAAGGATATATGTTCCTCACCCTGAGACAGGTGCACCATGGGCAGTACCTTTGAGCAGTTGAGTACCTACTAAGGTAGAAAGGACTCCTCCTGAGCCCAGCCTTTGCAGCCCTCACCAAATAAGGAGGGCAGTCAGCCAGGAGGAGAACAGGGTAAAGAGAACACCAAGGGCACCTAGGACCCCAGGCTCGTTTTTTGCAGGAAGGTTGGAATTTAGACCAGATGGCCTGTGTTCCAGGGCAGAGCAGTGCACAGTGACATGACTACATAAGTGTTGTACCACAGTCCAGTGTCTCAAGTTCATTTCCACCCTCTCTTAAAAATTCAGATGAGTCAAGGCAAGACCCATTTCTCCTACAGTAATCAACTGATACTCTCCCCTTGGACATGTGCACTTTCCAGTGCCACAGCCCTTGCCTACCTCTCAAGTGTGATGCTAACTTGGAGCAGAGCACAGGACATAACTCTTATGTTACGGAAGAAAAAGCCTATACTAAAGGATCCAGGACCCTGCACAGGGCATGATCTAGAGCCCTGTCACCATGTCCATCACCCTGTTCTCTTCAGTTCTAATAAGTGTGCCCTGTGCAGGGAAAGGGTTAAATTCTATTTTTTAATAACAAATGTAAGACACAAGTGTAAGACACACTTAAGAAATATTTCCATCAAAAATTTCACTGAAGGGGCTGGAGATATAGCTCAGTTGGCAGAGTGCTTGCCTCACATGGACAAAGCCCTGGGTTTAATCCCGAGCATGACAAAAAAAAAAAAATCACTGAACTTGGAGGCATCTGAGAGACAGTCTTTCTTCTTGGTTTGAAATCTCCCTGTATGTGTAAAATGAGGGAATTCTGAGCCTGGGGTAAGTGGAAGGAATGGGATTCTCCAGAGGCTACATGCTGGTGACTGAAATCCAGCTGAGGCTGAATCATCAGGGTGCCACTCTCCTAAGCGAACCCAGCCCAGCATTCCCTGCCTCCTGAGCCACAGTCAGCAGAATTCAGTTGTCCTCTCCTGAGGCAGAGAGCCTTCCTTTGTGCTTAGACCAGCCCTACATTCCTGAAACATGAAACTGCCTCCACCCTTGTTAGCTTCCCAGAACCACGCCTTCCCTTCTTGAACCCAAATAAGCAATAATTTTAGGCCCTGCCTTTTGTTTTCCTGGTTCTCCTCTTACTCACCTGCATGAGACACCTTTTTAAGAGTTGCTCTGAAGGAAATAAGATGCAAAGCAGGACCTGCGGCCATCCTGCTAGAAGAGTTGGCTTGTATGCTTTGGGCAGCTCGTGAATGCAGACAAGAATCCTAGCAAACACATTATCTCTATAATGTAGAGCAACTGCAAGCATATGACATTGACCAGAAGTACTGTAAGTGAATCCTATTCTGTTAATATAGATCGTGTCTGGGGTGAACTACTTCTTGGATGTGGAGATGGGGCGAACCACATGTACCAAGACCCAGGCCTATTTGGCTGACTGTCCCTTCCATGAAGAGCCACATCTGAAGAGGGTATGTCTCTGATAGGGTTCAAGGACCATTCATACATGCAGAGGGGTATGTGAGCTTGTCTTTGTGCGCTCATATTTGAATATGTGTCAAGAGAAGCATGTATGCACATGCTTGGGTGCATGTGTTGAATGTGTGTGTCTATGTGGAGTGGGGAGTCTGCTGGTTCATGAAGATCTATCTATGAATATGTGAGTGTGGGGTGTATTTGAGTTTATGACGATGCAGACCTGTGCATAGGTGGGATGCTGTAGAAAGGGCTGTGTGCGTATACACAATTATGATTAACATAATTGCAGAGTGGAGGACAGCCCCGTGTGCTTTTGGGTTGCTGCCCACTGGACTAGAGGACACAGCTCTAGGGATGGTTGCCAGGGAGGGAGAAAAGGCTCTGTTAATCCCAGCCTTGGACACCTGCCCAGAACCATGCTGAACAAATTAGAGGCCTCTAAGCGGCTGAAACCCTATGGTTCTGTCGCTGCTCACCCAGTGCCAGCCTTTCCGTGTCCCTGGGGAGAGCAGCCCTTGCTTTGCCTCCCCTGCTCCCACCCTGCGTCTTTCAGGGGTATTTCCCATGCTCCACTGCTTCCCTCTGTGCTCTTCTTGATGCTGGAAGTACAGGGAACTGGAACAGTAAGCAGCCTTCTCTGCATCCTTGGGGCTCTCACAGCCTGACATAAGCTGGTCCTTAGAGGGCTGGGGCTGTGCTGGGGGCAGGAAGATGAGGAATCCCACAATCCCAGCAGAGGGTCACAAGCCATCTGGTAGACTCGGAGCAATAGGAAGGGGAATGAGTAGACATTGCAGGATCGGGATGATTGTTCTGGGATCTGGCAGGGGCCGTGGATGCCAAGTGTCTCACCTCCGTTATTCTGTACCTCCATTCAGACATCTTACTGCTGGCCATCCTCCTTGTTAACTGTAACCTATACTGATTGTTCCTCTTTCTTCCCTTGTACAGAAAGCACTCTGCTCTTTCCAGATCTACACTGTGCCCTGGCTGGGCACAATCTCCATGACGAAATCCAGCTGTCAGAATGCCTAAGGGTCTGTGCCAGTCTGGACTGCACTGAATACCCTTACTCCTGTGTCATGTAGTGACTCTGACCCTCACATGTGCCCTCCAGCCCTGGGAGAAGTCCCAGTGTGCCAGCACCAGCAGACCAGTAAAGAAGGCGACTGTGGGCAGGTGTTGAGCACCTAAGTGGCTCTCCCCTTGTTCCTTCCCTCTCATTACTTTTCAAACACAACAGTGCTTGGTGCATGTAGACTGCTTCTGCCTTGTTCAATAAAGAACGTGACATTAGTTCCTCCTGAGTGGTTACTGTCTCTACTATCTCAAGTGCATGCAGGAAGAGTCTGCCATAAACAGGAAGCTGAGGCCACAGAGTCATGTGTGCATGTCAGGGCCAATGCTGTCACCCTTCAGGATATCTGGTCTTAGATAAAGATTAGAAAGGGGCTGAGATCACAGCTATCCAGCTGCAGTGGCTCCTAGGAAATGGACAAGAGAGAGCAGGGACCTAGGAAGGAACCTGGAAGCATCGATTTGGAGACTGCCTCTCACTGTCAGGTTCCCCAGAGACTAAATAGGTGGATTTCCATCTACTATCCATAAAATATTCAATTACCCACATGAAAAAAACATGGAAAATGTATTGGTGTGGGTGTAACTGAACCAGAATCTAAGTCAGGGACAACATATTACAGAGCACAGGCAGCACCTCCTCCAGTACTCTCAGGACAAGATCATGCAGTGGTCACAGATGGACGTCCCCAGCCTTTCTTCTACATTGTGTGCAGCTTAACGGATGTAGTGTTTAAAACAAATGCCCTGGCATGTGATGGACTTGATCTCCAAGGAATTTGTGTTATTAATATCACCTTGATGTCACTGTCATTGCATGAACAGTAATATCTTGGTGCTTGGTGCTTGAACAGGGAGGTCACAGTCCTAAAATAGCATGTGCTCCACCCCTGTCCTTCCATCTGCCACTCTTGAGACAGAAACCACTCAGACCCAGAATTGACTGTGAACAGTGTGTCCTGGGGAGAAGGCCCACCTGCTGCATACACTATATGCATGGTTTTGCTTTGATATTTATTTATTTCAAATGTTCGATATAAGTATATATGATAATCCACAGAAATAAGTTCAGTACAGTGTGTGGCTTAGAGTAAACACTATAAATTTTGGATTTTTAAAATTTATGTGGTCATATATTGTGGAGATTTTAAAACATGGCTCTGAACTTCTTCAGCACTGTGGGCATTCAGGTGTTGGGTTCTGTGTCCCTGCTTTTGATTCTGAATGGGCTCATGACTACATCAACCAAAACAGCCCAGGAAGGGAGGTGATGACCTCCAATGTGGGGTCAGCAAAGGTCCCTGCTAAGCTGTCTTGTACCCTCGCCCTGGGGGAAGCCAGGCTTCCTGCAAGGAGCCCAACACCTAAACTGCCATGCCTGAGAAACTTCAGGAGAAGCTCCAGGTGACAACCCCAGCTAAGTTCCCTACCAAGATAGCATCACCTGCTTGGACCACCATGGATGTCCAGTCCTCCTTCAGCTCCCAGGTAACTACAGCATCAGCTGTCATCTGACTGCAACCACATGGTGACCTCTCACAGGAATTGCCCAACTGGGCCTTTCCTGAGTTCCTGAATCATCATAAGTTCAGACATTTGCTTAACACTCCATCAAGCAGTAGAGTGACTTGTTACACAGCAGTAGTGTCTGGGACATGCCTCTAGGGGTGTATGTGTGTGTGTATAGATTGAAGTGGTGATGCCCAGGGACCCTGGAGCTAAACCACCTGTGAGTAAGTTCCACCAGATCTCTGACTCAGGCCAGCTCCTACATTCTCTTAGGCTCCCTTATCACATCTGTAGAGAGGGGCAGTGATACTATCTTCCTTATTATCTGTAAACACTCAGTGTACAGCATGTGGTGATGTGTTAATGTTTAATTACATGAAAGCAGTGAATGCATATTGATCTAGTCAAAATGTTCATAGAATTTACCTTTATATGCTATCTCATGAGTCTAAGTTCATTTTTTTTAAATGATGCTCTTAGTCATGTATTTTTCTGTGAGACTTTCAAAAACTGATTCAAAAAGGCATTTTGATCCTATAGCAAATTCCCCATAATTTGCTATATTTCTGTATCTTAGTCCTAAATCCAGGGCTATCAATCTCCCTCCATCCCCCCTTTTTCTTTCCTTCCTTCTTTCTCTTTCTTTCCCTCCCTCCTTTGTTCTCCCACCCTCTTTCCTTCTTTTTTTTTTTTTTTTTGGTACCAGGGATTGAACTTAGGGTCACTCCACCACTGAGCCATATCCCCAGCCCTATTTTGTATTTTATTAGAGACAGGGTGTCGCTGAGTTGCTTAGCACCTCGCCATTGCTGTGGCTGGCTTTGAACTGGCAATTCTCCTGTCTCAGCTTCCCAAACCACTGGGATTACAGGCATAAGCCACCATACCCGGCTCACTCGCTTTCTTCCTCCCTCCCCCCCTTCCTGCTTCCAAACACACCATTTTAAGCATAACATTTTTTATATCTTTTAGATAATGACACTTTCTTGATTTTTTTTCCTAAATTTTGGTGTCTGAATGAATTTCAAATGAAATTGTTTTTTCAGATTCAAAAAAAAAAGAAGTATTGTGTTCTAAATGAGGAGTACATTTCAATATTTACGTTTAATTCAGGGAAAATTTTGGACAACATTCAGTATTCTAGCTTTTCGTTTTGACATGTTCATGGTTTTAATATGTCCTTCAGTGGAATAAATTCTCAGATATCTTTCATATTTTTCATCAAATTTAATCCCAGGATCTTTTATGTTCTTGTTGTGACAATCTCCCTCCTGTAACCAGCCATTGCTGATGAGAAGCCATTCATGTTCCCTGCTTCTTTTGCAGCTGCCTTGGTGGCTGTCATTCAGACGCTCTGAGAACCCTTAATGCTACAGCCCATTGCTGCTGTCAGATGAAGAAGGAGCTGGCTTATCACTGTTGGCAGGAGTGGCCTTGGAGGAATCCACAGCCTCATTAAATGATTCAGAGAGAGAAAAGTCCCCACCTCACCTGACCACACTGGACAGATGAGGCACTAGAAGATAAAAGTGTGGCCACCCATTTCTTCTCACTATAACCTGCTAAGTTCATTGGTTAAACATATTTAAAACTGAGAAGCTGTGAGCAAAATGACAGTTTCTTTCAATCACTCATATGTGCTCTCTCACCGTTGGCCTGGGAGTCTTAACAGGTCACTTCAGAATCACATCACTGAGGCTTATGAGGCCATGTCAGTGATGTTCAGGGGTCCCTTCCATGATAGCTGCTCTCCTGTTCCCTTGAGACCTGGTAAGGATTATATGTGATGATTAGGCTCAAGCTGGCTTCACAGGGTGGTCACCTGGGGATCAGGGCTATGTACTATAATCGCCAGTTCCCAGTTGAGAAAAAAGGTTTCATTGATGTGGAAAGAATCTGAGCACTGAATTTCAAAATATTTCCCAATTGTTACTCCCAAGAACTGCTAAACTACAACCCAATTAGATTTCCTGTCAAAGTCCAATCACTCCTGAAACATCTGCACATTGCAGCAGGTGAGGTGTTCTCATGGTGACACCTGCCTCTAGACACACTTTTGGTGCCAGGTATCTGCCCAAGAAAACAACCCAGCCCCCTCCTTAATATCAAGTAAATAATAAAATAAAGCAGAAACAAATGAAAAAGCACTTTTATCAAAGAGTCAGTTGGGTCAACAGACTTTAGTGGGATTTCAGGGAGTTCCGCAGGTTTCTGTGACAGTGACCACCACATCTTCAAACCCAACACTTGGTACTTGATTTCACTCCCTGAGATCATTGCCATTTGACTTTCACCCCACTAAGTCACTGATCTTATGTGTCTCCCTGAATCCACTATCCTTAGTGTGTCTCATTGTCTATAACATCCTTCCCCTCTGGGTCTCTCAACAAGTCAAAAGTTGCCTTTCTGAGGTAGAACAATCCAGCTCCTTCTAGACTTTGGCATCCATCCAAGTGCTCAGAAACCCAAAGGCTTCCTATTAAACAGAATCCACCTTTTCTGAGAGCATTTTGATCATGAATAGCAACATTTCTTATTCTTTTACACAAATCCAGATCTCCAATGGGTGGACCTGAAAATGTCTTTGTTAAATTGCTACCAGCAAGAAATGGTGTTGAAGGGTGTTTACCCCTTGGGCTCTGTGCATTCTCTGATTGTTGCACAGCATTTTAATTTCCTCCAAGAACTTTCCTGTTGCATTCACTACTTGGCAAACTGTTTGACACGAGAGGCCCAGAAGCTGTCCACCTGCCTTTCTCCCTAAGGTCAATTATTTTCTGTTTTTCACTTAAAAAGGGAAGCTGTATTAATCTTCCTTTCATTCAAACACTTAGAGGTCATTGTAGGGTCATTAATTGTCTTACTTTCCTTTTTTTTTATGTCTCAGAGAATAGGAAGGCTGAGGAGAGGGAGAGAGATGTGAATCAGTGACGAAGTCAGAACATAAATACTCTTCAGTTATGATTATAACTTCACGTGGGGATGCTCCATGGTGCCCCAAAACAATTATAGTAGTAACATCAAGACACTGATAGGAGATCACCACAACTAATGAGAACACTTGAAATATTGTGAGAGTTACCCAAAATATGACACAGAGACGCAAAGTGAGCATATACTGTTGGAAAATTAGTACCCTGAGACTTGCTCAACACAGGGATGTTTCAATACTTTCATCTGTTAAAAAGAAAATGCAGTATCTATGAAGGGCAATGAAGCAAAGCACAGTAAAAGGAGACAGGCCTGTACAAGGGATGCCTGGTAAAGATGAAGAGATGCATAAGGTGACGTATGCGAGAAGAGGTGCCAAGCTCCCATTCCTCCAGGTGCACCAGCACCTCAACTTGCTCAGTTGTCCAAAGCTTTTGGACCCTCTTGTTCTGCCTTTTTAAGGGGACTCATTACACAGACCTGATTGAAAGCATGGCGGACCATATAGATATGTGATTGGACAAAAAGGATATGATTTAATGCTCATAGATTTGGAAAACCCAAAGAGGTCTGTCTAGATTCTTCTTGACCTCTGTGTGCAACCCTCCCTATAGAATTGAGGAAGAACCCTACTGAAATAAGGGTCTTATGATCTACTCGTTGGTAAGTTAGGTCAGAGAATTTCTTTAGGACCAATTCTAAAAGGGTAGGGAAAGATCAGAATTACCATGACTTGCCTTGTGGAGGGTAAACTCTAGTTTCTGTGAATGAGTTCATGTGATTGTGGGGCCTAGAAAATCCTAATTTGCCAGAAAGACAGGAATTCTACGTTATAGTCTGAAGAAGATCCTGAAAATCTGAGTCTTTGTTTTCAAGGGCTTCAACGAATTGAATGAGATCTAATCACATTATTGAGAATGATCTCCTTTATCTAAAGCCAATTAGTTGTGTGTATTAACTCTATCTATAAAACTACCTTCACAGCAATACCTAGGCTACTATGTGTATCCCAACCCACCAAGTCAACACGTTAAAAAGTTAACTATCACTGTTGCTTCTCTTTCCTCTTGTTTTCATTTTTCCTCTTTTGAAAGTTAAACTGAAGCATATTTTCCAAAACATTCTAGTTCTTACTTAGACTCATAAGGAAATTTTGATTCTTAGGAACAGAATGTTCTAAACATGAGCCCTGTCAATTGCTTTCCTGGCCTTAGTTGAACAGTGACATCACTGGAAAGAGAAAAAAAATTCTCTCCATTATGAGAGTAGGACCTGGGTAGGGGCACTTGGGACCCTCAGTGGCCTGCATCCCTCTGTTCACATATCTCTGGCCAAACATTCCTCAGTTGACCACACCCAGCTGCCAAGGCCTCTCAGCGGATGGTCATAAGCCAAATCACAGCTCAGAAGTTCTATTTTTAAGACAGAGAGAGCAGATGGGCCTGAATATTATTCATATAAATAAAAACACAAGAGTGTCTCTTCTTTCTCTGTCAGTTATACTTCACTATCCATGAAATTAAACAGAATTGACCTTATATGAATGTAAAAGATATGTGATTTTAGAATCAAGGAGGGAACCTGTTCCTCTTGAGATTTTTCCCTGCTCTTATCTGTCCTGGATCCATTTTCTTGGGATATGCACAGTCTTGCCCAGGGGAATCTCTTTTAAAATGTTTCTTCTGTAACTCCTTCTCGTATCACCTTTTAGAGCCCAACAGGGAGAGCAACTGGCTGGAATGTCCCAGAGCCAGCATTGCAGAGCAGAGATCAGGAGGGCAAATGTGCAGCTGAGAGAATACAGAGGCAAGTCACTGGAGAATATGGTCATAAAGCCAGTTTCAAACTATACTTAAGGATATATTGTCCAAATATTTAGATATACTCATCCAAAATATACAAATTTCCATCTTATATGTGAGCAAAATACACTCTATCTTTTTTTTTAGTTGTCACTGGATCTTTTATTTATTTTTCTAATTTATTTATATGTTGTGCTGAGGATCAAACCCAGGGCCTCACACATACCACGCCACTGAGCCACAACTCCAGCCTCCAGACCTTCTACTTTTAAATAGCTTTTGTTCCCTGTTTACATGTGTGTTGGGTGAGAAATTTTGAGGGAAAATTAATTCTAGGGGAGGTATAATATCTTGAAGCTATTATCACACTAATAAAATAAGTCCTTGTTTCTGGTAAATAGCAGAGTGAAATACATGTAGAGAGTTTACTGTTTAGTCAAAGTAAACTGCCTGTTCTTGGTTACTAACAACACTCTGAGAAGGTCTGAATTGCTTGATTCTAATTGTACACTGTGTGTGGGCCTTCATTAAGGATGGAGGCCAGGACCTTGCTCCTCTGGGGTGAATTCCACCTATGGTAGCTTTCCAACCCACTGGGGAACAGTCCTTGGAAGGCATTTCCTGTGAAAACACAGCAGCTAGCACCACACCTCACAGGAATTTCACCCTCCCTGTCTAGGGTGGCTGCTTGGCAAGATGGGCTCTTCACCTAGCCTGAAAGACAGGAGACATTACATCAAAAAGAAATGGGGTAGGGAGATCACTGTCAAACTTTTTAGATGTGAGCCAGCATCCAAAGGGAGGTGGTGGGTCATTAATTAAGCAAAAATCACCAGTAACACTGACCAGATTGGAGCACCCAGTTCTGTAATTCCAGGCAAATGTAACTGGCCTTTGGTTTATCTGTTTCAAATTAGAATTTACCACTTAAATCATGAGTTAACTAACACTCTAAGTCATCACATGGTTTTATTTTTACCATGATTCTCTCTGGCTAGGACAAGAAAATAAGGACATTAGACATTCAATTTCCACAGGAATAACCACATTTTTCCCTAACTTCCTAAGGTTTTGTTTCCTTATCTTTCCTGTATAATTCTTACTGATGTTTAAAAAAAATTGGGCAGATAATTTTTCAGACTATAAAATTGCCACATTATGATAAGCCACACTTTGATTTGTTCATTTCAACCACTTTTTTCTCTCCTTCTCCAATTCTTTCTTTCCCTCTTCCTGTTCCAAATATTTTGGCCCTCCATAATTTATTTTTTATTCTTTTATTTTTCGGTGGTGATTATTGTTTTTATTTACCTTCTTCCTCCAGTCCATATTTAGATCTAAAAGTTTAGTAGCTATGTCCTTTCAGATGAATCCCGATTTTACACCTTTAGGTCAAACCTCATTCCCATAAAATTTCTGTGAGCAATTCCAATATATTTGTTAAGAAAAAGTAGATTAAGTGAATGTAAATGGGAAATACATTTATAAACAAACTCTTCATAGTTTCAAAAATCTTTTCCAGTTGCACAAAATCTTAGAGTCATGTAAAAAGTAAGTAATAGACATTTGTTAGATGCCTGGATCCTTTCTAAATAAGTTAGAATACTAAAACATCAATTATTAAGCATAAGTTTAAGGTTTCTATACTTGAGCATCTTTTATACGGCATGAAGAAGCTAAAGATGTTGGGGTCTATTAATAAATATAGAAAATAGTATATATTCCTGGAAATAAACTAGCAGAATGCTAGTTTATAGTTTCTAAGGATTAAAATTCTAACTAATATACAGTAACTAAAACTAGAAATAAGAAGGAAAGCAACTTCACATGTGAGGAGTCTAACAAAGGAGGTGGTAGTCAATGTGAACATGCTTTGTTGAGGGAAAAGGAGTGGTTTTACAAAAGGTTGCGGAGGAAAGCTTGTAAAAAAAAAAAAAAAAAGAAAAGAAAGAAAGAAAAAATATGTGGGTTCCAGTCAGCTAAAGTTGGAAGAAAATTATTTATTTATAAGTGTACCTAAAATTTAAAAGCACACTGATGTGAACCTAGAGTTTTACCCCACTGTGTTCACAGGAGTGTTTTCCTGGAGCACTGATCTCTACTTCATAGGAAACTGGGAGAGGTGTTTCTTTACCTTTTAGGTAACTGGCCTAAAAAACAAAGATGCTGTGTTTTGTGCCTTTGAAATATTCTGTGATTGATTTTATCCCATAATGATCTGCAATTCTATTTTTTATTAGTGTGTTAAAATTATGCATAATATTGGAGTTCATGTTGACATAATTACACAAGCATGGAATTTTATTGGCTCCAATTCAATTCCCAGTACTTCCCCTTCCTTTCCCCTCCTCCCTCCCCCATTCCCTTTCCTCTATTCTATTGGTCTTCTCTTTATTTATAGCTTTTTAAAATTAGTGCACTATAGGTATACATAAAGATGAATTCACTGTGGTATATTCATATAGGTACATGGGATAGTTTAGTCAGATTCATTGTATCATTCCTCCTTTTTTCCATCTCTCCTGCCCCCACCCCTCAATCCCCTTCCTCTACTCCATTAATCTCTCTTCTGTTTTCATGGGATCCCCTTCAACCTCCCCACACCATTTATTTTTCCACATGTGAGTGGACATTTGACCTTTTACTTTCTGGGTCTGGCTTATTTTAGTTAGCATATTATCCAACTCCATCCCTTTTCCAGCAAATGTCATAATTTCATTCTTCTTTATAACTGAGTAAAACTCAATTGTGTATATATATGACATTTTCTTAGCCATTCATCTATTGATGGGCATCTGGGCTGGTTCTATAACTTGGCTATTGTAAATTGCACTGCTATAAATGTTGACATGGCTGTATCCCTATAGTATGCTAATTTTATTTTTAATTGTTTTAAGCCTTTTGGTATCTTTTTAAAAAACTTTCCAAAATCAAATTCTAAAATTAAGCCTTTTTTCAACACAACACATAAGCCATTTTTCAACACAAAATATACAAAATGTGCTAATTTGAGTAATGACATGGTCATATACTGGCAACCTCTTTAACATCTAGAGACTAGAGCTACAAAACTGGGTCTCATTTGTCCATTATATACACTATATGCACAGCAAAACAAAATTCAGAATACTGGTGTCAGAAAAAATCCAAGTATGAAAACACTAATGTATTATCTTCTGTATTCCTTTCCCTCCCACCTCCTCCACATCACTGAGCAAGTACAGATGATACTATACTGCTCACAGAGAGGGTTTAATAGTTCCATTCCCAAAAGACAATATCTCATATCAATTTTGGCAAAAAGATATTTATAAAGGGATATTTTATTACCTCTACATTTAACATACATCAGGCACTTTTAAACATCTAGACAGATTAGATGTTTCAAGTAAGAACTCAATTTTTCCACTATGTACATGACAGTCTTGAATAAATAGCATACATCTAACTATAGTTCTAATTTGAAATGTCTTCAAAATATGAGCCTTCAGGCCTTTAATTGACTAAGTGGGCTATAAAGCTCAAATTTAAAAAAAAAAAACAATTCTTCTTAGTAATCCTAACACAAAACATAAAAAAGTTTTTTTTGTTTTGTTTTTTGTTTTTTTTTAAAAAAACTAATTCTATTTTTGTCATACACTGGTAACTTCCTTAACATCTACAAAGACTAAATGTAGAGTAGGACTCATTTCTCCCTTATATACACTATGTACACGGAAAAGAAAAACAAAACCCATAGATATAACAAACAATGGTTACTCTTGTCTTATTGTATGTACACTGGCATGATGCTGTGGAGAACAGCACACAACTATGTACCATTCAACATAGGGTGTGGCAATTGCCGCCCCCCCCCAAAAAAAAAAAAAAACATTTCATAAGAATTTTAACAAAAAGAAATTTACAAAATGGGTTATATTTTACCACTTTTACTTTTAACAAGTATCAGTAACTTTAGAATATCTAGAAAATCTAGATATTTTTTAAAAAGAAGCTAGCATTGTTAACTATATATATAGTAAAGAGAAATACAACGTGTTGGGTGTGAGGGAGACCTTGCCTTTTGGTTTTATTTCCCCCATTGGGTTTCTCCCCGCTGGCGTTAAGTTTTCTACTCTTGAGAAGAATATCATGGTAGGGGATGGGGATATAGTTCAGTTGGTAGAGCTATCAAAATGGATCAAGGACCTAGGAATTAAACCAGAGACTCTGCATCTAATAGAAGAAAAAGTAGGCCCTAATCTTCATCATGTGGAATTAGGCCCCAACTTCCTTAATAAGACTCCCTCCCTCCTTCTCCCTCCCTTCCCGACACCCCCCTCCCCTCCCCCCTCTCCTCTTCCTCTCCCCACCCTCAACTGAGCATAGTCGCCTTCTTGAGCCCCCATCTCTACATCCCTAACCCAAGGCATCAGATCCTCAGCAGCACCTTTTCCTGGGCCAGACAGGATTGGTCCTGGAGACCTTCCCCTCCCTGTGATCACCAAGGCAGTGGGGGAGGCTCCCCTTTGACTGCAGGGCAGAGACCCCCAACTGTCCCGGGCCCAGTTCCCAGCTGACCCCAGGGGAGAGCTCCAGTGTACCCTGGAGCTGGCCGCGCCATTCCCCACCAAGCTCTCTGCCCAAACTCAGATTTTTAGTTAAAACATTACTGATTCTATTTTTGTTTTGTTTTCCAGATTTAAGGGAACTTTTTTTTTCCTCTAAAGCTATCTATAGTTTATACCAATTTGGTAAAAATCTACTTTTGTAAACAAAAATAGAAACATTCACTTTTTCTTTCTATTCCTCCAAAATTTGAAAACTATACCTGAGTATCTTTATGTCTATGGCATTAGGGTTAATTGCATAAATTCAATAAAAATATGGTTTTATAACAGGTTATAACTAAAAATATTGGTTTTACTTGGTGTTATATTTAAGAACATGAATGTACTGTCTGGCTTCCTTAATTTAGTTTTCTATCCTTGAGGTTGTTGAAGAGTCTAATCTGAGATCCCTCATCAAATTTTCCAAGAAAACAAAATTTAAAAGAGACTATGAGGTTATTCTGGCTATATTTATACCATCATGAGACTAGAACTTCTTTTTTAGACAAATTTATCATACCATGATCATCTTTGGTTAAAATGAGAGTGATCACAGAGAGGAAAATCAAGTGTCTGAAGAATACTATGGTATAACCTCTTTTATAATCTATTGTATTCCTGTTCATTTATTGCTTTTGAATTTGTATGTTCTACCTGTAAATAGACTGGATTCTCTAACATCTGATTGCAACTGACCAATTAGAACTGAACAATTCCTAAAGCCAGATGCAGGACAACTCCATGCAAATTTCAAGAAATAAGACTGATGTGAAGTGTGGGCCACACAGAGAACCCAGTGCCATAATCAGAGGCATGTGCTGCTGACTTCACCATTGTGGATAGCTTTTCCAAGACCATTGGAATAAGACCCCCTATAATAAAAACACTCTTACTCCTCTTAACTTTTCTTTGCTTATATTTCCTCTGCTTGGTAGGATGATGCTGTTGTCAGAGTTTCACATCTGTAGATAACCTGAAGGAATGTTGGACCTGTCACATCAAACCCATATCTTTACTGGTTAAGAGATCCTTTAGTGGACTCAGAGGGTGACTTTAGCAACGTCTCTAGTGCATTTCCTTTCAACATTATACCAGTTGTCTCTTTCATAGAGTTAGCACTCTCTAATTTAATCATTCCTGGGTACTGCTTACTATATAGAGAGAAATGTTCAATTGCTGACAGTTCTTGTTGTGCATAAGTAATGCACTGAATATTGTAGGGGCTCAGTTGACAAAAAATTAATTAACAGACTGGTTAAAATGAGTCAACTCCTCATTTGACTTTTTAATCTACGATTTTGGTGGTTGAAGAGTCTAATCTGAGACACACTTCAAACTCTTGGTACTATCCTCTCAGTCATCACAACAAATCTTTCTGAGTACCTGGATTTTTTTTCACAAACCCTACAGGGGATTCTGAAGGAGCATGCAGGGTGCTACATGTAGGTTGGCCTTTGGAGACCACTGGGCAGATGGTTTCTAGGGTCCCTCTGAGCTCTCCTGGCCTTCAGTCCTTTGAAATCATCTCTAACACAAGGCATTTCAACAATGGGAGTAGGATCTGAAAGGTCTTCCCGGGGCTGCTCACAGTCAAGAACTGCACACTCAGCCGTCTTGAGGCAGTATCCTGCCAGCACCTTGTCTCTCCCAAGTTGTGGCTGCTTTTGAGGATTGACAGGGTTCTCAGTGGAGGAGCCCAGCATCCCACTGGATCCCACTCTAGCAAGACCCAGCAGGAAAAGGGTGGGGCCTGTTGCAGGGTAGAAAACCATGTCCCACCTGTTGAGGTAAAGTTTGCAAGTCATCTAACTCCTGATTGAGTAATAAACTTTAACATGTTTAAAAAAAAAAAAAAGAAAACCATGTCCCAAATCCTACTAGTTACCATTAGAAGGCTCTGCCAGTTCCAATCTTGGTGATAATTAATGAATTTAATCCTTTAAGAAATCATTTCTGGCATAGTGTGAGATTTTTCTGTGTATAGTTACTGAAAAGAATGTGGCAGATGTGATATGTGATAAACTCTAGAGGAGAAGAAATTTGGCTGAGTGGAGATTTTAAAATAGTTTTATTAAAAATCCAGATTCCCATGCCATACTGCCATGAGCTCTGAATCTATCTCATAGGGCTTCAGAATCCATATTTATTTGTAAATTCCCCAAGTGGTTTTGATGGGCAGTTATATTTGAGAATTTCTGACAATGGTAAGTCAAAAAGAGCAAAGTTCATTGAAAGCAACTTGCAATTTGGAGTTGGAGAATGTGTGTCTTGAGGCTCAGTGGTCTCCCTGTTGTGTAAGGAGATTGGATCAAGTAGTCCTTGGCAGCCCTTTCCAAGGACCCAAGCAGAGATGGAGACCCAGAACTCTAGTGCCTCTCTAAGGACAGACAGATCAGCACCTATCTATCCCAGGGCTGAATTTGGTGCTCTGAGTTCTCACCAAGGAGTCCTTCTTCTGTTTGTGTCTTTGTTTGGGGGTGGTGGTATTTTTTTAAGTGACAGGATGAGTAAATATCACTGTGAATTCGGTTTTTCCAAAATGGTCTTGCAACCCTATGAGACGGGAGGACATAAGATCTGATGAAAAATATTCTGCAACAAAGAAGGGAACATGAAGGCTGGGGGTTCCTGGAGGCAAATTCTACCATCTCAGAATTTGACTATGAAGACTTCCACTTTAAACTCTTGAAACTCCCAGTGAATGAAGCCCTCCCCATAACCTAAGACCCTTTAACCAAGAAACTCTAAAGACAAGCCACAAGTCCCTGGGTTTTCCAGAAGCTTTTTCTTTCCTTTCACCCACTCCTCACCTGGGCGCCCAAGGTGGGGTACCCAGTAGGACGAGGAATTCTCCCACACCAGCCCTGGGTTTGCATCACCCTGTTTGGGCCTAACTGCACCTTTTTGATTTCAAGAGGATACACAAAACCTGAGAATCATAATTTTAATTTTGTCAAAGCCATATCTGCACAGGATAGAAAGTGCAGATGAGCTTAACATGAAAAGTAAGGTCTCCATCTGCTCCAAGTCCCAGAAGGCGGGTTCAATGTTTCAGTTCTTCTATTTTCTTTCCTTACATCTAACTGGTCTAGATCCTAGGCTTACCCCACTTTGAATATATTTGCTAATTTTAGGCCATAACTGTCCAACTGTGATATAAAAGATAGTGATTAACCTGTCTGGGCATAACTCTGCTTCCAGTATGTGATACTTATGTTTTAATACTTATACAAATTATCTCTAACTGGAATCACTGTGTGTGACATGTTCCAAATCTAATTCCTCATCCTGAATTCATACAGACTGTGATGAGGCTTAAAAAAAAATATGTTAACTTGGTCAAGAAGAGCTGTGTTCCTGGAAAAGTAAAGAAGGTGGAAAATACACAGAATTGGTGTTTTGTTTCCCAAAAGGAAGTATGATCTCCATGACGGGTTTACTGTTTGACATTTCCAAAACAAGTGCCACTGTTGGACATTGGAGGTTGATCTCTAAATAACACTAATTGGGGAAGTGGAAACTTGGCTGAATTGATGGAAACTGCTTCAAGAGATCCCAAAAGGACTCTGAATGGAATCATTTTGAGGAGAAAGCAGTCGTTGTTCAGGCCTAGGCAACCATTAAGGAAGGCAAAAAGAACACATTGGTCAAATTGGCCAGGCCTAAAGAGGATGTTTTGAAAGAAGCAGTAAACATTGCCCAAAACTGTCAAAATGAGAAGTATTGAGCACAAAGTGCACAGTGTGCATAAAGTGGTATAAGAAGGAAAATCCCCAAATACCCTCCACAGAAAGGGCTCCTGGTAACAAAAAGCCACTGTGAAATGCAGGGAAGTCTTGGGACCTAGGGTGTTGAGAGTCTCATCTGTTGTTTTTCCCCTTTTTACCATAAACACTTGCTCCCAAAAAAGAAAAAAAATCTAGAGGCCATTTTGAGAGTGGGGACAGGGGTGGTGGGTATTGCACTAGCCAGCAGTCACATGGTACTGTGAAAAAGTCTCACCCAGCATCACTGCCCACATTTCCCCACTTAAACTTGACTTAAAGCCGTGTCATAGAGGAGAAGAGGAAGCTTGAAAAGACTGGGATGTGCTAGGGTTTCACAATTACAAGGGCAGAACACAAGATTTGAATACAAATTTCTCAACAATTCGTGTGTGTGGATGTGTGTACGTGCACGCACATGTGTTGTGTTGGGGATGGACCCAGGGCCTTGCATATGACAGGTAAGCATTCTACCACTGAGCAACACCCAGAGCCCCTCAATACTTTGAATTCTAAACTCAGGAAAGTAAGTATAATTGTTAGAACCTGACAGGCCTCTGACACTATTGGAAAATGGTAGAAACCTAGGAGGTGGAACCAAGTGGAAGGAAGTTAGATCACTGGGGTTGTGCCCTTGCAGGAGACTTTTCGACTGTGGCCCCTCCTCCCCCCTCTCTCTGTCCTTCTCTCCTTCCCAGCCACCATGAGGACTGCAGCTTTGCTCTATCATACATTGCCTACTATGATGTTCTGCCTCACCACAGGCTTAAAAGCAACATGCCCAAGTGACCATGCACTGAAACCATGAGCCAAAATAAACCTTTTCTCTTTAAGTTGTTTATCAGCAACAAAAAGCCAGCTATCACAGAATCTTTCAAAAAGAGCCATCCTATTTAGTTATCCAGAATAAGTTTTCTTGAGCTTTGATCTCAACCTAAATCAGACCAACAGTCTAAACTCAAAGCCTAATGACGATATGCAATTTTCTGGCCTGGGTCTACACCATCCAAAGGAACCTAAAGAGTCATAGAAACCTCTGCTCCCCCAGCTTCCTTTTATACCCCTTCACCTCTGTCCAGCGTCTCAACTCCTGGGAGTACTCCTTAGTTGATGTTACAGCCAAACATAACCCTAGGCATACTTTCTCAATAATCAATGAAATAATAAACTACACAGACACCAGTTATGGAGTGCCTGGTTCTCCTGGATATTCTGTCAGTGCTTTACCCTCCACATTTCGTCCATTTCATAACAGCTCCTTGAGGGAATAACAAATCATTCTAATTTAATGGCTGTGGGAACAGAAGATCACATAGTAAATCTGTAAATAAACAGAAGATCACAAAGTAAAATTGTGCCCTGGGTACTGCAACTAGCAAAAGGCACAAATCAGATCGCAACTCCAGTGTGTCCAACTCCAAAGACTTCCTCAACCCTGCCTTGTCCCCTTCTTTGGTTTCTACAAACCACAACATATTGGCCATACAAATCATGTAACAACTCTAAATGAATCCAATGATGGAGTGTCTTTTTTGTTTCCCCCACAATCAACCAAGATGCCTTGCCCACCCTGTTCCCAGTTCTGCACTCCCTGTCCACTTGGTGATGAGCACCCCAGTTGTTCCTTTTACCCTTCAGGGCAAGTGCTGGCCTGTTTCAACTCAAAAAGCTAATTTTGCCAGGTGCTGTGGCACACACCTGTAATCCCAATGGCTCAGGAGGCTGAGGCAGGAGGATTACAAGTGCAAAGCCAGTATTAGCAACTTAGCAAGACCATGCCTCAAAATAAAAAAAATAAAAATAAAAAGGGCTGTGGATATGGCTTAGTGGTTAAGCACCCATAGATTCAATCCCAGTACAAAAAAAAAAAAAAAAAAAAAAAAGCTAATTTAGGGGCTGGGGTGGTGGCTCAGTGGTAGAGTACACACCTAACATGCTTGAGGCACTGAGTTCAATCCTCAGTGCCACATAAATGTAATATAAAGATATTGTGTCCACTTAAAACTAAAAAAAATATTAAAAACAAAAGCTAATTTAAACTTTTCGCAAATATGGATACTTGAAGTATTCAGAAAAGAACAAAATAATAAAGAATAAATTTAAGGACATGGTTTGTCCTTAAAAAAAAATTGAGGCTTGAGTCTTCAAAGTAACAATGTTGAGAGACAGTAATACCTTTAGGAAGTAGTTAGGTTACGGGGTTTATTTAGTTCCAGTGAGAATTAGTTAGATCTCACTGAACTGGATTAATTATCCTGAGAGTGGATTGTTATAATACAGGCAACCTCCTTTCTCTCTCTCTCTCTCTCTCTCTCTCTCTCTCTCTCTCTCTCTCACTATATGACCACTCTTCCTTAAGAATTCACTGACTTGCTGCCTTGAGGTCTTCACTAGAATTTCAGCAGAATGCTGGTGCCATGTTCTTACACCTCCAGAATGGTGAGTTCAATAAACCTCTGCTTTATAGCTTACCAACCCCAGATATTTTGTTATAGTAACAGAAGCAGACCAACACTTGTGTTTCCAAATAATAAAGGACTGAGGTAGAACTTGCAGAGCTGGGGGTTTAAGATAGGAACAATAGCATCAATTATAATGACCAATACATGAAGCACTTCTTTAAAACTAAGACCCAAGCTTCAACTTAACACAGAACCCAGAGACTTAATGATAAAAGGATACAACCATGAGACAGGGGCTGGCACCAGGAAGGAGACCCACCTGACAGGTAGGGTTCAGGAAATGTGCTTAAGTTTGAGTTGTGTCCTGACATTTTTCTCCCTTTCCTGACCAAGGTCTAGTGATGACCTTCCTACCCCATACCTGTGCCTCTTTCATCCTGCCAGCCAAAGCAACCAACATATTTTCAAGAAACTGGCATATTACAGAAATGCTGTTGGATTGTTTTGTTGTTTGTTTGTTTGCTTCATTTTCTGTTGCTAACAACACCACACCACAGCCTGGGTAAAGAAAAGGGGATAATTTTAGCTCATATTTCTGGTCCAAGGTTGAGAGGCCACATCTGAAAATAACTTTCTCCCTGGCAGAATCCCAGGTAGCATAGGGAAACACATGATGAGAGACAGAAAAATGCCTGGGAGACCTAGCCACACTGACTTTTATAGCAGAACCACTGTCAAGATAACACATTGGCTCATTAATCACATGAATGGATTGATCCATTCACAAGAGCAAAGCCCTAATCAAGTCTTAAAAGTTGGGCAGGTCCCATCTCTTAATATCTCTTTTTTTTTTTAAACTAAATTGCAATTCTATCCTTTGACAAAAAATAAATTAAGTTGAAATTCTTACATTTAATTATTAATCCTTCAGGGAGGCAGAATGGTGTTCTCTTGTATCTTAATATCTCAAAATAAGAATTATAGCTTAACTTGAGGTTCAGAGGGGACAGATCATATTCAAATCAAAACAAAAGGGGAAAAAATAAACTGCTCTATAAACAGTGCTGGAAAAGCCAGCTGTACATTCAAGGCACTTTTTATAATATAATTAGAGTGGGGAATCAATAAAGCCCTACATACAGACCCTTACCTCATACCACACACCCATTCAGACTTCAGCCTGATCACATATGTAAATATTAAAAGCAAAAGAAAACAACATGTTTAGAAGAAAATATGGGAGAACATATGATATACAAGAGAAGCACAAACTCAAACAAAATACTATACAGTGAACTATTTATTTTTTTTTAATCTGTAAAGTAAAAAAAAAATCATAGTGATTCCTAATAAAGTTAAATAAGGAACCCTATCACAACTAAGCAACTTTATTTCTGGACATTTCCTAGAGAAACTTTCATATGTCTAAACATAGAAGCCAAATGAAATGTTCATTGCACCCAATTTTAAGAAGAAAAGGATAGAATCCAGTCAGTATAGAATTAACAGGGGACAGACATGAATGGTGGGAACATGAAGTTAAGGGAATAATTCTCTAAAATGGGCTCACCATGCTGACTCCCACATGCTTTCTCTTTAAAAAAAAAAAAAAAAGCAATTCACCTGCCACTCTGCCTGGCTTAAATCCCAGGATAAGTTACATTTCTCCACCACTTGTTATCTGCAGGAGAAATGCAGGTCCCAAGATGCTGATAAGAAAGAACATGTGTTATCCCAAAGCAGGAAGGACTTTTGTGACCCTTATACAGACCAGATTCCAGAACTCAGAGAGAAAAGAATAATTCCCCCTAACCATGAAATCTCAGAAGAACAAATTCCAATTAGAACTGATCAGCACATGCCAAAGTGACCAAGAGCTGTCATGCACCATTAAGACTTGAAAGTCTGATGTCATCCTGCTGTCTGTCAAAAGTCAAGAGTCAGATCTGAATGGTATTCTCTGGAAACTTTCCCAGAACCCCCAATAAAACTGGAGAATAGGAGAGAAACTGAGAGTCCCTGGAGAAACTTCCATCCCTTCTAATAAATTCATGCTGTTATTCTAAGCAACATGTCTGAAATCTTTCTGATTTGATCCTAAGAATTGGGGTTTGAAGGGGGTCTTCACACTGCCTCAGTTCATTGGAAGCCCCAGCCCTGTGACAGAATCAACTCAGTCGGAAATCATTAATTAATTGGTTTTATAGGAAAACGTTCTAATTAATAGAGAAAAACAGTGATAATGAAGGAACTCTATCTACACAATGACTCTCACAATGATGGTTCGAGTAAATACATTAAGCTGTAAGAAATACAGTGTGATTATTATTTATATAAATTTTTAAAAACATAAAACTTAGTAATATACAGCTAGAAGATATCTGAAATGCTTAGGGCTTATTTTTTATTTTGAGATATGAGATATCTTGTATATAAGGCTCAAATCTAAATATGAAATTCACTTACATTTCATACACTCCTTGGGCACAGAGCCTGAAGGTCACTTTTTTATAATTAGTGCACCTGTGTTACCATGAGCTACCACATGGGGTCAGAGGTAGAATTTTCCACTTTGGGCATTGCATCAATAGGTTTCAGATTTTGCAACATTTTCAGATTTCGAATTTTCAGGTTAGGGGTCCTTCACCTATCATCATGGTTGATTATCTCCATGTTAAACTGCAATGGGTCAACACATGTGGAAAGCTTAGGAGAGTACATACCTGGCTAGAATGAACTTAGATATCAGTGTTCTGAGAGAGACAGGGGTTAAACCCCAGTTGTTTGGATATTCAATCATACTGCAATACTGCAAACTACATTTTACCTAGTAAAAGTGGCATAATAACATTTTTGTGCTTTTTATTTATCTAAAGTGTTTTAAAAGTCTTTAAATTTTTTAAAAATAACAATGATCAGGGTTAGGAAAAAAAGAACAATGGTTAGGAAAAAATTTATCCTAATGGGTGCTCAAAGTTTAGTAAGTCAGTGAATTAGATCCTGTGTTAGGCAAAGGCAAGGGGGCTTGAGGCTTTCAGAAGGGAGGAAAGGTATTTTAATAGTAAATAGCAGCAACAAAACACTTCTAACATGAATAAATTTAAATCAGAACCCAGTTTTTCTCTCCTATTTCCATCCTCAAATCCAGCTTGCCAACACACAAACCAATGAAAGCCTTGATTTTTGTGTAAATAAACATGGAAAGATGTGGAAAAGCCAGTTGTAGTCACATAGAAAGAATTTTCTCCCAAGCAAGAGCCTTCCAAGGCAGAGATGGGGGGCACCGAGTCCTGGCACCAGGCAGCCTCAGAACCCAGCCCTGAGGAAAAGGCAGGGACAGCAAGAAACAAGGGAAGGGCCACTGTGGCTCTGCACATGTAGCAAGACCTCCCCGATTAAGAGCTCATATGTGCCGCAGTCTGGCTGGGCACACACACAAAAATAACCGAGCTGCCACAAAGCCTTGTAGATTCAAACAGCAACTCTTTATTCCCCAACTCTCACCGGCACTCTATACACACCACACGGGAACACACTCCCTCCACCGGGCTCCAAAGTAGCGGACACCTGAGGCAGCAAGAGCCGCCCTATTGCCCGACAGTAAAGGTCAAATATACAATACAATCAATCCAGCATCACAGCAATTATATATAGCTTAACTCAAATCATCATCTCAATGGTTCGCTGGTGTCACCTTTCAACCATTCCCTCTGGCAAATGCCAGGCGTCATTCTGACTGGGCCATGGCTCTCAACACATATGTTTTATAAAAATGTTCTTATTTTGACTTTTCCTTTGCCGTTGTCAGATCCAATTGTTGCCTTTCTTTTTGTTGTTGTTGTTTTAAATTTGCTGCAAGTCTATGTGAGATCCATCTTTTAAATCATGGAAACTTAACTGAAAACAGCTCAGAACTGTGAGAGGGGCAAGGAGGATGCAGAGTGGCCCTGGCATCCTTGGAATCCCTCAGTAGCTTCTGTCTCTTATTTCTTTTTTTTTTTAATATATTGTGCTTACGTTTTTTTAAATACCTTTCCTTCCTTCCTTCTTTCTTTATTTCCTTCTTTCTTTCTTTCCTTCCTTCCTTCCTTCTTTCCTTCTTTCCTTCCTTCCTTCCTTTCTTTCGTGGTGCTGAGGATCGAACCCAGGGCCTTGCACGTGCTTGGCGGGCGCTCTACTGCTGAGCCACAGCCCAGCCCATCTGTCTCTTATTTCTTCAAACCTATCATAACAATGCCTCCTGTTCTTAATCCTGTCACTTTTTTCTTCTTTGATCACATGGCCTCTAAGCACCCTCTTGTGTTCCAGCCCTTGGAACACCTGGGGAATTTGAAAGGGGTGCTGGGCATGCTGCAAAGGAATGTCAAGCAATCAGTAAACAGAAGTGGCCTGGAAGTCAGTCAGATGATCTGGAAACGGGGCGGGGGGGGGGGGGGGGGGGGGGTTGTTTGGCGCATGGGGCAAGAGCTAGAGGAGGTGGCTAAGGAAAGTAGGCTGTGAGAACAGGGGCCAGAGCTCAGAGAAGACACTGAGCCTTGTGTAGGGGAGCCAGGGGAGCATCATGCACCCTGAACACAGGCAGCTGGCTTGGATGGCACCCCAATGCCTGCACCTCACTTTTATCCTGACACATAAGAGTTGGTGGTTTGGTCTTAGTCATTGCTGACCTTCTCTGATTGTTCTCAATTCTTCCAGAAATAGCAGAAGTTTGGTTCCAGGGAATCAGGCCCATTTCAGTGAGTAGTTACTGATGTTACAGGGTGAAGCCTTCTGAGAAACTACAGCAGTGTGAAGTTCCCCCTCCTTAAACCTCAATTCTCAGATCAAGTCAGAAAGATTTCAGACATGTCTCTAAGAGAAACAGGCATGAGTTAAGTAGAAAGGATGGGAAAGGGAAAAGGGGAATACTCTCAAGGGGAAGAGTGGGTCCTCTCAGAGAGATGGGGGCCTATGTGCCTCTCTTGCCCTCCAGTTTCATAGGGGGTGGGGGAGTTTCTAGAGAGTCCAGCTCAGGTCTACCTCATGACTTTTGACTGACAGCAGGATGACATTAGACTTTAATCCCCACTGCCATGACAACCATAGGTTGCTTTGGCCCATGCTGACCAGTTCTGCTTAGAACCTGTTCTTCACAAATTTTGTGGTTAGGGGGAATTATTCTTACACCCCTGAGTTCTGGGATCTGGTCTGTGCAGGAGTCACAAAGTTTCCCCCAGCTTCTGGGTAAATTGTGTTCTTCTTATCGGCATTTTGGAGCCTGCATTTCTCCTGCAGACAACAGGTGGTTTGCTGAGGGATGTAACACTTAAGCCAGGCAGGGTTGCAGGTAAAATACTTTTTAACAGTGAAAGTATGTGGGGGGTCAGCACAGTAGGCCTATTTTACAGAATCATTCCCTTAACCTTATGTTCCCACCACTCATGTCTGTCTGTCCTCTGTCACTCATATCTTCCCATGAGACCCATTTGTGGTGCTTAATACCAGCAACACAAAAATGAGCACCTCATGCTGCAGTCTGGCTGGGCACAAAATAACTGAGTCACCACAAAAGCCTTGTAGATTCAAACAGCAACTCTTTATTCTCGAACTCTCACTGGCACTCTACACGCACATTCTGGGAAAATTCCACCTCCACGGGGCTCTGCATCCCAAATACTCTCTGAATCCCGTGAGAACTCAATGGGAACTCAAGGAGCGGGCGCCTGAGGCAGCAGGATACGCCCTATTCCCAGCAGGATCCACCTTAAACCTGGAACTGCAGCAGGATCCACCCTAAACCCGGATCCACCCTAATCCCTGAGCAAGGTCACCTTTCAACCAAAACTCTCAAACATTCATGCAATGTCACTGCAAATGACCTGGGTCCAAGGCAAGCCCATTTCCACAGTGGAGAGTCCTCCCTCTAAGCAACATTGGGTAGGCTGACAAGGAAACTGCCATGCATCATTCCTACTTGGCTATGGCTCTCAGCAACCTCAGAAATCATACTTGCCCCAAAAGGATGATGGTTCAGTACCTGCCCAGTATTCATGACTTATGAGACAGAACTCCTCCAAACAAAGTCAAAGGAGCTTTGAAAACAAGAAACATTTGACATGGGTATTGAAGGATGAGTAGGAATCAATGACATCCCAGATTCCTGATGAAGGGACAGCCAGGTAGAGAACTGTGACAGCCTGCTGAGACCTCACGGGCAAGGCACCCCAGGCCTTCTGTAATGATTTTGTCCCTGTCCTCAAAGTTCTAAAAGTCTAGAGATCACAATGACTGTTCTTAACTTGGCTTATCTCTTGGGAAACTGATCTCTCTCACTTCTGAAGGGAGGCCTTCTCAGGCCACAAGGGATGCAACAAAAGTTTAGATATACTTGTAAGGGCTAGAAATGTGCACACACCCATCATTCCAGTTTGGGTAAGGTGGCCCACATCCCTTCCTTGGCTGTACAGTGAGGACAGATCTGGTGCACAGGGCCCTGAGCCGTCCCTGGTATGAGAGCACATATGGGAATACACTTGGGAAGCCTGTGCACCTGTGCTTAGAGTAGGGGCCCCACCAACAGTTTACAGAAGAGTCCTGTGCTTACCAGTCCCTGACTTGAGAACATGTGAGTTTCTTCCGTGAGCATTGCTAGCCTCTGTCAGGAAACTCACAACCTATCCAGGTGTGTGTCAGGATTCTAGTTCTCGTAGGACTCCACAGCCTGTTCCTCCAGAAAACACAATGACATTTCCACATTTACCCCTTCCCTACTGCTCAACTTACACCATCATTCTCCAGCAAGAAACCATAATATTTACAATTGAGCTACAGTTTTAGTGATCTTAAAGCCATCAAGGAAAAAAAAAAAGATGCAATCTCTTTGGGGGATGTTTTCATTCACATCTGGGTGCATTCCTCAAATGATAACACCAATTTCCAACCTGTCATTACCCTGCCTGGATGAAATTGACCCCTGGAAGATTGTGGAACAGTGGGTGTGGAAATGTTCTCTGAAAGGAACAATCAAAAGACATGTGGAATATGAGACAGAGGAAGCCAGCTCCCTAGAACAGGGGCCACTGTGTTTACTACACTAGGGTGCAGGAGATGAGAGCACATGGGTTGGGGACAGGGGTGGGGTAGCAAGGCTGGAAGTCCTCAAGGTTGGAAACCCCCGACGTGCAGTTGTAGTGAAACCATAATTTTGATGAAACTTGAATCTCTGCCGGGTTTCTGTTCTAGCGACTAAAAGGCTCAGGGGTCACTCTAGTTAAACTGGGCTAACTGGGCTGCACGAAATAACCACACAAGAGACACAAATACCTTTTTCTTTGGGGTAGCTGTGACGGCTCCTCTGACCTTAAGGGTCTGCAGAAAGAGAGAGAGCACGAGAGCACGCACTGACCCCTTTTATTGAGAAGCTATTCAAATGAGGCAAGGGGTCAGGTTTCAGGGAGCTGAGTCTATCTTCATGATGTCCACTGTCAGCAGGTTGACTGACACCTGGGTAGGCCACACCCAAGGGCACAGTAAGAGGGGACACACACAAGGCACTTCCATGGAAGATTCTATCCTAAACAGGGCAAGGGGTAAGATTACAAAGGAACAGGTGAGCATAGCTTCACCCATGGGGCTGTAGCAAGACACATCCATTTCTGTGACTGAGCGCCTCAGCACCCAGCTGGGGAGTGTAACTCAGTCACCCCTAAGGTTGGCCTCCGACATATTATTCCCCCTTTCTTAATATAAAAAAAGAATGTAACTGGGAAATTTTCTTTCATTCACTTGGCTCTTGGTCCAAGGTCATCACAATCTGCTGTTGAAACACAAAAAGAATTAGTAGAAAATATATTATCTTCATAACAGTCAACACAATAATCTGGATTATTATTACCTTGCCAAACACTCATCAGAAGATTTTTAATCTTTTCCCAATTTTATTGGGAGGCATTGCGTTTGGCCGTAGTAACAGACATTTTCATTGCCATGGCATTTAGGCCTCTCCATAAACCATAGAGCAAAGGGCTCACTCACATTATTCATTACATTGTCTTCTAGAACATCATTACTTAGTTCTCATCCTTCCATCAGCACTTATCTGACCATGAAGGAAGTTGGATTTAATTTAAGTCAAACATTAAGAAAATCCATACAATGTAAGTTTTAAGACATAGCCACAAAGGCCAAAATTGAACAAGCAAGGAATAATATTTAAAGTAGTCACTTTAGGGATTATGAGATCATCAGTTTGTCTAGGTCTGGTTAATAGACATACACCTGTTTCAAAGCCTGAATATTAACTTCAGCATATTATAGTTCTGAAATATTAGCTGGCAATAATTAATGAGGCAACTGATAGACCCAACCTGATCTTTTATTAAAATTGGGAGCCATCTTGCCACAAAGCCATGAAAAGATAATTTCGGCTTTACTATAAATTACTGAAAATTCTGAACCTGCTTGGAATGCCTGCCCATGCCTTGAACTCACCCATGCCTGGCTCTCTGACCAGACAGCAGCCCTCTCCGAAACTTTAGTGACACCTCATAAATATTGGCCCTCCCTGGCCAGACAACGACCCTCTCTGAGGCTCCAATGGTCCTCATAAATTCTGATGTTGGGACCAGCAAAAAAATAATAATAATAATGTAAACTACCATTAGTGTGATGCTTGTCAGAGTTCTGTTATCTGTAACCCCCCTTTTGTGTAACTTTCTGGGATATAAAGCTGGGCTATAGGAAAGGTGGGGTGGCTGTCTTGTTCCCGCCATTTTGGGAGGGAGAGGCAGCCCGGCCGGTCGAAATAATAAGCTTGCTTTAATTTGATTTTAATTGGAGCCAGTGGTCTTTTCTTGCGTCCTGGTCTAACATTTTGGAGGCCCCAGCGAGATGACTCTGCCCGACCCGATCACAAGACCAGACTGCTGGAAATTCTGAAGCCAGCCTTCGCTCCAGGTGTCCGGGCTGGAGAGCCACTCTAGGGGGTGCGCAACTTGAGACATTCCAAGGCCTCGGAGTGAGCCTTCGGTCCCGGGAGCACTGCAGTGAACTGCCACACTATTAGCAAGCACCTGGTGGAGGAGGCCTCCATAGGTAAGTGGCGCCTTTATAACATCTGATATCCGGTTAAGGGAGATCTCTTCTGATGACAGAGAGGTGGCCTGGCGAGGCTCACATATACTCCTGTTCAGACAGTAATGAGAAATCGTTCTGTCCTCTGTTCTGTTCTGTAGGGAATTCCTCTGGAAGGGTAGAGAGGTGCCGACGGGCACGCACGCGCTCCTACCCTGGAGCTTTAGCAAGACGGTGCATTGCTCCTCTGTTTTTCTCTTTTGGCGCCAGGTTTCTGTTTTCTTGTGTTTTGTTCTGTGTTCTATGTTTTTTGTTTGTTTGTTTTTGTGCGTTTTGTTGTGTGATTTCTGTGGTAAAAACTTAAGGATATTGGATGTGAAAATGGGTAATAAAGCAAGTAAGCATGACACCCCTTTGGACTGTGTTTTAAGGAACTGCGATGAACTTTACCCCCCTTTGTTAAGCAGGATGAGAGAAGCCCCTAGCTGGCTGCTGGAGCACACCCACTGCAGAGGGCAATGCCTGCTGGGGATCAAAGAACTGAGTATCTCCCAGGTTAACAAGTGAGACTCCCTTTAAAACCCTTTGTCCCTCCAGATCAAGAGAGTCACAACCTTTGGGCAGTCCCCTGTGTTTCTCCTTTGTTAGCAAAGCAATAAACCTCCCTTTTTCTTTTTCTCAAAACCCTGTCCTCATTATATTGGCATTAATTGGCTTCAAGGTCAGGAACCGAACTTTCAGTTACAAATTTTGATACCACCCCCATCCCCGGAACTTTTTGAGAACTGACTACTGAAATGCTTGGGGTGGAACCTAACCAGAGGAGCTAATCCTGTAAGTAAAAGGAGGGACTGAGGGACTCCCAGCAGCTGCTGAAGCCCTGTTCCTTCCTTCCCTGCACTGTAAGGATTATGCCACCTCTGTCTTCTTAAAAAAGAGAAAAAGAAAAAGGGGACACTAAATGCAGTAAAGTCACCATGGAGACCCTTGATTTTACATTTCAGGTTGCCTCTCTGTGAAAACATCTGGTCCCCTTGTGGGGACATCTATGGTGCCACTGGTGTAGGAGATTTTTCTCTTATCTGCTTTGTTTTAAAGGTTTCTGTCTGTCAGCCATAGTCTGGAGCTCCTTTCTGTCTGTCCTGTGTCTTTGTTTCTGGCCTTTTAAGACATGTGCAATAGTGTGTTGATATTATAAATTGTTTCTTGGGAATGATCTTGGCTGAATGTGTGTCTGAAAGATGATGTTTTATTGTAACAATCTGGTATCTGAATGGGTTTTTGAAGCATTGCACAATCTTGCAGTTAAAAGTTGGGTTTAGGTAATTGTTTAGTTTATGATTTCAGATAATTCATGCCAGAGAACTTAAATACTTAGGATGGAAAACTAAAGAACTCTACTTCCAAGTTGGCAAGTAACTTCCCAATCATTCAGTCTTTTTTTTCACCAATTTTGAATGGGGTAGCCTGGGAAAATGTCACTGTGTGTACCAGTGCATTAATTTGGACAAGGATAGTAAATCATATTATGGTATCTGTTGACAAAACAAGATGTAAAGATATAAAATTTTGTGAATTGTATCTTAAACTTGTATCATAATTTTCAACATCCGAACCTGAAAATTATGACTTATGGTTAAAATGCCTTAGGCCTTAGGTGTCTGCTCAGAATAACAGTTTTTCCCTGCTCCTTCAGACCTCAGCCAGGACTTATGTTGAAATGCAAATGAAAGAAGCCTGCAAGCTCAGTAGGAGACTGATCTGAGGCCTAAGGGGGAAAAAAAAAAAAAAAGTAAATTGTATGGTATTTACTAATTACTGGCCAGTCATTTTATTTTTTTCCTTAGATTCTGTATTTTTTTTTTTTTTTTTTTTTTTGAGCTCACGATTTTGATCCTACAGACCTAGGTTAATGTTTTTCTGATCAGTTCTATCTTTGACCAACTGTGGAGTTTTTGAAACATTGCAATGGAGATTTCACCTGGGAAAAGCTACAAGGCCTTTACTAACATAACGTGTGCACACTTTTGTTATGTGTTGTATGTCTATATATACATATATAAGGAGCGCTCATAAAAACAAATTTTAAAAAGTGGATCCAAAGATCTTTAATTCACGTGATTTAAATGGTTCAATTTAAATTGGATAAACAGATAAAAATAAATGTCTTTAAATTTAAGCTTACAAGTTTTTCTAGGTGTTCAAAAATCTAATAAAATATTAATGTCTATAAAATGTCTAATATGCCTTGGTTCTAGGACTTTTCCTTCAACAACAAAAAAAAATGGTTTACACTGTTCAATACATTTGTCTAATATTTTGATAAATAACTAAAGTAAATTGATATGGGATTACTAATTCATGAGTACTTTTGTTAGATATCTGATTGATTTACCAAGGTTTGTATAAGTTTGTACTAAAGTCTGTATAAGATTGTAAAAATCAGTCATGTGTTAAAGAGACAAAAATTTCTTAAAACATAAGTTTACCCATAACATTGTGTTTATTAAGTTTTATTTTTTTCTAGAGCAAGCTAGTTAAATAAGAACTGTTATTTTAGAGCATTATACTGTCATTTTTTAAAAGCTAAACTTGGTTAATATAAAAACATCAATGTAATTGTGATGCTATTAATGTGCTCATATCTTCCAGATATACAAGTCTGTAAGGTAGAAACTTTAAAAGAGCATTATATCAAGCTGGTGTTCTGAAGTTGTATGGTAAAAAATATATTGGGGATTTATTTACCTGTTATCAATGAGATATGTAAAGTTTTTGTTACTTTTTACATTGGGGAACAATTTAAATGTATTTTTAAGTTAATGAGAGCCTAATCTATGTAAAGGTTAAAAACTTTCAGCCTTTCTTTAATTCATGTTTTAAATGTGATATCATATGGTGTTAGCTAATGTTCATGTGACCTCAAACAATTTATGTAAACTTTGTAAAATGATATTTAAAAAACAAAGATCAGCTTTAGAACTAAAACACTTAAGATTTATAAAGAGCCCTGCCTTACCTGAGATAAGGCTCTGTGTCCCATCTTACTACATGTGAGAATGACTACGAAAGCAGTAGGCCAGATTTTAGTTCATTTAAAGTTATGTTCAAAAGTTTTGTTTTTGTTTTTTTTTTTCTGTCAAGATTACTAGGATCTCAAACAGGGGATATAATGTATAACTCAGCCAAAAATTCAGGGTAGCTATTACACAAACTAAGTGTTTTTACTCTTGTTAATTTTATTTTGTAATTTCCTTATAAGTGATCTAAAGATTCCCTGTTAGTGTGTTACAGAAGTGTTGCTTTAAGAACACAACATGGGTTAATTTAAGATAATAAACCATTACCTACAAGACAGATAGGATAATACAGATCCCAATTAATAAAAAGATAAATAATTGTAAAGTTATAGACATTAAAGCCCAGTACTCTTAATATAAGGCTGTTAAAATTTATTTGCTGGATGTTTAAGATTAAGTTTTAAAATTAAAGTTAAATTAAAAGGGCCAGAAAAAACAATATTTGGCTCTTGCCCTCTGAGTCAGTCTGAATCCAGGGAACAGGGGACTTCTCTAAAGAGCTTTGCAACTCTGGGCCACATAACTTCCCGATCAGGGAGATTAATGAGACCACTGGAGAACAGAAAGCCAATCAGTTCATTTGCTATGAAGAGGAGGGTCATCAGAGAAGGGAGACATCCCTGATGCTTCCAAGGGAAGCCACATGGTCAAGCAAGGCCTGGACCCATCCTAGCGCAAATGGCACTAGCAGAACTGAGAAGCTGCTCTCAAGTTTCCCCAGGAATGACTCCCATAAAAGCTCAGCTGACTGTTAACAATAGATAGAAACAAAAGTCAGTTTGACTGCTTCATCTTAAACACTTAGCAAAGACAGTTAAAACCAAAATACAGCCATTCCTGGGCATTTTAAATAATAATAATAATATTTTAAGGTATACACTTTATGTTAGCCTCCCAAAATAAGTAAGACTGGAGGCTACAAAGAAGGATTCTCAGAAATGCCTGATAACTATAGAAAGAGACTATCAAGAGGAGCTGCCAGAGGAAGAAGTTTTTAGTTTAAGGCCTACAGGTATTCCTAACCTACACAGGTAGGCTTGGTGTTTGCTAGTACGATTATCCAGCCCTGAGTAACAGAATTAAAGGTTTCTCTATTGGACACAGAGGTCATACTAGTAAAAGGATTTTGCAAGATCAGATGACATTAAATTATTAAACTGTATCTTATGGGGAGGGACAACTGTAACACTAAAAGTTAAATGTTAAGTTTACAGTCCTGATAACTGGGGATATTAAAGCCTGGTGAGGGAACTTCTATACAGTGACATGTTCCAGCTGCTGCAACATTTATTCAGTACTCATGGTTTTTGTTTCTCTCATAGAAGCACCCATCCCCAGATGACTTTACAACCTGTTCTTCCCCAACCAGACTTCAAACCGAACTGACTTCTAAAAGGCAACTCATGTCCCTCAACTGACTTCTAAAAGGCAACTCATGTCCCTCACGCCGTGCCCCCTCACATCACCCTCTCTCAGCTCAGAAGAAGCCAAAATGAGCGACGCCCCTCTTCTTACAACAATGGAGCCAAAAATAAATAGACTATCAATATAAGTAATTAATTAAGTCAGGTAAAATCAGGGAGACCGGTTTTGGGTGAGTTCTAAAAATTTGGAGACTCTTACCTGAGGGATTAAAATTCCCTCAGTGCTCTTCCCCTACCCTATCAAAGATTTGAAAGGGACACATAAGAAAAGGGGGGAATGATAGACCCAACCTGATCTTTTATTAAAATTGGGAGCCATCTTGCCACAAAGCCATGAAAAGATAATTTCAGCTTTACTATAAATTACTGAAAATTCTGAACCTGCTTGGAATGCCTGCCCGTGCCTTGAACTCACACTTGCCTGGCTCTCTGACCAGATAGCAGCCCTCTCTGAAACTTTAGTGACACCTCATAAATATTGGCCTTCCCTGGCCAGACAACGATCCTCTCTGAGGCTCTAATGGTCCTCATAAATTCTGATGTTGCGGCCAGCAAAAAAAAATGTAAACTACCATTAGTGTGATGCTTGTCAGAGTTCTGTTATCTGTAACCCCCCTTTTGTGAAACTTTCTGGGCTATAAAGCTGGGCTGTAGGAAAGGTGGGGTGGCTGTCTTGTTCCCGCCGTTTTGGGAGGGAGAGGCAGCCCGGCCGGTCGAAATAATAAGCTTGCTTTAATTTGATTTTAATTGGAGTCAGTGGTCTTTTCTTGCGTCCTGGTCTAACAGCAATAAGTTGTATTTTTATAGGCTACAGGATATTTATCATTTTTTCTCTTCACTCTCATATTTAAGGAGTTAATTAGGTCTGTCAGTAATACAAATACCCTTGGAAAAATCTATTTTAATAATCTTTCCAACAATTATCCATAAAGGTAAATGTAGTCTTAGTCACTAAAGTCCAGCATAATTGGCTGGCTTGGGTTTTTTATCTGCTGTCTAGCATAAGTTTCTGTGTGGTCAATTTGTTCCTTGGCTATTTGGCTACCTCAGTCACAGGAGCTGGTGATAACTGACTAGTGACAAACCTCAAGTCAATGTCCAGTAGCTCATTTCTTTTTGGAATGTACACAACTGTTACAGGGTTTGAGTGGGGTGTGCCTGTCAATATACATTAGCAAGATAATATCCATAAGCCAATCATCTTCTGCCTAATGTAACCATACTGTGAGGAAACTCTATATGCTCCTAGCTATTAGTTGCAACTGAAGGCTTTTCTAACATTTTTCTCCTCTTCTATTAAATTTATTGTCAAAGGAGAACCCTGATGAGAAAAGAAAGGAAAAGGAAAAGCATAGGGAAAAAAAATGAGATCCAAGAAAGAGAAAAGCATCCAGACATGGTCCATTCCTGTAGCTGCATTTGTCTCCTGCTGTGGTGAGCAGGCAGTCACTGTTGACTAGGTCTCTGTCACTAGGGTTCTGATCTGAGCTGGATGTGGGGAGCAGAGCAACCATGGGGCAGGAGACCTCTCTCAGAAGGGGAGAAGAATTAGGCCTTTGCACCAGTGGGGGGGTGAGGTTCTTTGCCTCACCTCTGTTGGCCCCCAAATTTTCTCCTGATGGCCCCTCTGTGACTGTGCCTGTCTTAGGTTGTCCCTCCCTTGAGGAATCTTACCCGTCATTGGCTAACCAGCCATTCTCCGGAGCCAAACAGGGTGATGTGGAGTGTGCATGGCATCGTCCCCAAGAGGGCTCTCTGTCTTCTTGATAGATAATGCCCCCGTGGCCTCCACGCCAGCATTTACCCTAGGATCAGCAAACTCAGGTTTCTTCTCCATGGAGGGCCCAGCTCACAGCACTGGGCTGGTGGGGCTGCGTTCAGGAAGGAAGGAGACAGGCCATAGACAAACAGTAATATAGTGACAAAGCTGAGAGAGACAAATGAAGAGGAGATCCCTCATACACAACTGGCCCTTAATTGGTGTTACTCACATCTGGTCCATAGCCGCCATCCATACAGAAGCGGAACAATAAGTTATTTCAACACTGTCTTTTTCTCAAAAGATACTTCCAGACAATCTGTTTACCATAGAATCAATATATAGGTATAACTGACCATTACAGTCAGGACAATTAATCTAGTTTCATGGGCGGACTTTCCAGTCCACACTGCAAGACACATTAAAGGTGGACCTGGGAAATGGGTCCATACAAGTCTTTTCATAATTTTTATTTACCTGACAAGCTCATGAAGCTGCATGGCTACAAACTCTGTAGCTGGAAATTTACCTTCCTGTACCTGGTTTCTCAGTCATTATAATGATGACTGGTTTAAACTCTCCTTTGATATCTGATTAAATTTACTGAATCATGTTCAGTTACACTAAGACTCTCAATATTACAATTTAAGAAAAAACTTTTAAAGTATTTTGTAAAATCTAGTGTCTCTCTGGGATCCTGTATTCCCCCTTTTCCTTATTTAATAAAATTGAGTAAAGGCTTGGCATAAGTCATAGTATTATTAGTTTAAGTTATAGATAATAGTACAAGTATTTAAATGACTAAGAATAGATTTACCTTTTATTGATTATTAAAAATTTCTAATATAGACTAGTCGATCCATCCTAACAATTTAGAAAGAATCCTCAATCTTTTTGAGAGATTATCCTTTAAATAGGTATCTCTTAATTGTCTTTAAAAAAATATGATTAAGGTTATTTTTTGTGTAGGGAGCAGTGTATAAATCTTACTATATTTTTTATGGACAATAGATCTAGTCAGAGAACTTATATAATATCAATGAATTTTTCTAAGTTTGTAACCTTTATTGTTTAAAATTAATATATAACTTTAATTTGGAGAATCTTAGTATTAATAAAATGGTTTTTTTAATTATTTTATATTATCTAACAAACAAAATATGTAAAAATTAGTATCTCAGTGTCTTAGAATCAGTCAATTTTAGTCTCTAAGGACAATTGTTAAAATCGGGATTTAAGTTAGTAGTTCAATATACTTAATGTTTAATCAACAATGTGAATTTATTTACCAAAATTAATCTTTGTCTTAAACAGTAAGAATTATTAGGCAATAAGAATCTTTCTTTAAAGAAATAAACTTACATTTTAATAGGTTGCTTATCATGTCAAAATATGGACAAAATCTTAGCTCACATTAGTATAGTTAAATTAGGAAAATAACCTGAAATACCCTTAAATTAATTATAGTCAGTTTAGTATATATAATATATATAATTAATTTAAGGGTATTTCAGGATATATATATATATATATATATATATATATATATATAAATCTCTTTTTTAATCGTTCTAACTTTTTACATCATCTGTTTAGATAACAATATAAAAAAATCTTTTTTACTTAGGAAAATACTTTTATCATTGAAATATGAATATAAAGAACTTGTTTTACCCAAAGATGATTTCTTTCTTCTTTTTAGGATCCATGTGTGCTTTTTCTTTGTTGAAGCATTTTTTTCTTTTAGAAAATTTTTTTGGTTATACTTTGGAACAATTTCTGAAAACCTTAGAATCTATAAACAAATTATTGTACTTTGATAAGAAATATCAATGAAAATATAGTTAAAATCCTTAGATATTTTGTAGACATAATTGTAATTATTTATCATCTTATGAGTTTGAACAGTAACTTTGAGAATTAGAAACTACTTGAAGATAGAATTTTCACTTAAAAGCAAATTTATAGTAAACACATTTATCTCAAATATCTGTAACTGAAAAGGCAGAGTATCTGATAAATGTAAATATAAAACAAATTATGGGTTTTCTGTTGAAGAAAAATAATTAGGCAAATATATATATTAACTAATCAATTAGGCATGTGCTAATTATTTTATAGATTAACAAATATAGTTGATCTAAATATCTAAAAAATATATATATTAAGAATAAGAACATAACTTATAATTGTATTAACTTTATGTAACCACGTGGTCTTAAAATATTTGGATCCATTTTAATTTATTTTTAACTAGGAGTACACTCTTCTATGTGACATCACTTGATGTAACTGAAATAAGATCTTTGAGTATACATATTTATTTTTTATAGTTAGGAATGAGAATAAGGATTTTTTGGTCATCACAGGAACATTGCCAGCTTTGTTCCTGTGGCGAGCAAATGCATCCTCATAACCTCCAAAATTAAAAGTAAAATATAAAGAAGCATGTTTGATATCTCTCATCAATAGAACATTATTTAGTAACTCAACTATAGAGAAAAGTCAGGTTATTTAACTCAGAACTAACTTAAATTTAGCGCTGCAACATAGAAACCTGTGGAATTAAATTTTGTCTGAAAAAGGTATCTTTCGTTAGCATTTACAGGTAGGCATTCTTAAAAATACAGGCTCTGAACAGCTCCGGTAGAAATCTGAAACACAGTAGTACAGATTAGTGGCTGGAAGGCGGGACTAGAAGTCCTGTCTGAGTGACTGTGGAAGAACCAATCGGAAGCCCGCAAAAGTGTGGGAGGTGGGACCAGGAAGCCCGCTCTTCCGGCCAGGCACTCCATGGTTACCATGGTGATGCAAACAACATGGAGTTCGCTGCCCATTGTCGGGGCAAAAGTTCCCAAAGTTTTCCTAGCAGATTGCATTTTGTTTGATTTTGTCTGGATTTTCCCCCGCCTGGCCAAGATCCTGCTGTGGTAGCAGCTTGTTCTGTCTCTGCAACCTGCGGTTGCAGCTCGTGTACATCCTGCACTTTTTTCTGTGGCACGTGGGTGCTCCAAAGGTATTTTTTAGCAGCAAATGCTAGCATTACCATCAGATCTTAAGTTAGTCTGTGTTTGGCATTTAGGTCAAGTAATTCAAGGGTTAAAAGCACTGCTGGCAGCAGGGGCTAGGACCCCTGAAGCAGCTAAAGTCTCTTGTCCCCAGTGGCTGAGTTACAGCCATTCTTATTCATAGGACAATCAAGTAGTAAAAAGGTCCATACATACTTTCTGAGTATTGACAAAAACAATAGAAAATTGAAACTTATTTCTCTCCAGGTAAACATCACATTTTCTCTCCTTTTTTCTCACTCTCCTAGCGCAAACTTCTAGAACATAAAGGCCAAAAAAATTTCTTTTTTTTTTAAGCTTTTTTTTTTTTTTTATGTGATGCTGAGGATCGAACTCAGGTTCTGCCCATGCTAGGCAAGCACTCTACCACTGAGCAACAATCCTAGCCCCCCCAAAATCTTTTATAAAGATTTATAAAAACAATTTTTAAAAATCCACAAAAGCGCGCTTTCCATGGAGAGGACTCAACTCAACAACATAGCCCATCAATCATCTTAATAACTATATTTATTTAGAGTCTCTACAATTATACCCCAATATTAAAAACCTTAACATCACAGATTTTCCTTTTGTCTAATTCACTTACTTTCTACAATTCTGCCCACAATACTCTGCAATCCTAAGCATGCTTAACTTCTGGAGAGAACTTTCAACTTCACTAACTTTCTTTAATATTTAAATTGGAGTCCCCTTAGGAGCCAGCATTTGTCGCTTTTGTCCCAGTGGCTTAAAGACGCAGACCTTTCAGCCCACGTAGGACGCCAATTGCCGGGTTTCTGTTCTAGCGACTAAAAGGCTCAGGAGTCACTCTAGTTAAACTGGGCTAACTGGGCTGCACAAAATAACCACACAAGAGACACAAATACCTTTTTCTTTGGGGTAGCTGTGGCGGCTCCTCTGACCTTAAGGGTACGCAGAAAGAGAGAGAGAGCACAGAGCACGCACTGACCCCTTTTATTGAGGAGAAGCTATTCAAATGAGGCAAGGGGTCAGGTTTCAGGGGGCTGAGTCTATCTTCATGATGTCCACTGTCAGCAGGTTGACTGACACCTGGGTAGGCCACACCCAAGGGCACAGTAAAAGGAGGGGACACACACAAGGCACTTCCATGGAAGATTCTATCCTAAACAGGGCAAGGGGTAAGATTACAAAGGAACAGGTGAGCATAGATTCACCCATGGGGCTGTAGCAAGACACATCCATTTCTGTGACTGAGTGCCTCAGCACCCAGCTGGGGAGTGTAACTCAGTCACCCATAAGGTTGGCCTCCCACAAATCTCTGCTTCTGTTGGTGGGTGGGGTCTGTGAAAACTGCAGGCCTCTTAGTGTTGAGGCTCTAAATAGTGGGCTGTGCCCTTCAGGGTTGCAATAGGCTTCAGCAACTCACTGCCAACTTCACTCTGGGTTCTTGTCTTACAAATCCAAAGAATGAAACTCACAGGACAATGAAATGCAAAGTGAAAGGAGTAAGATTTATTTAAGTGTGAAGAATAGGAACAAGGGACAGAGGGGACCCCAATAGGGGTTGCCTCCTGAGTGTACTAGTCTAGGGGTTTCTATAGCACTTGGGTCAATACTGTTGGGTCAAATTTATGCTAATTAGGGCTTGGAAAAGTACCAACACTATTGTGTATCCCTGAAATCCCATTCAGGTCTGCACCATTTTTGTTTTCCTGCTGGTTGAGTAGTGGGAGGTTAAGTCAGATTGTGGATGCTCAGGGGTGGGGGACGGGGGGTGGGGGTTTCAGGCTGCAGCACTGTATAGAGAGAGTGGCTGCACCAGACCCAGGCTGCCGCAGTACAATAAGTCAGGGTGCCCTGGCTCAGCTTGGCCCTGGCTTTCTGTGCCTCAGGCCTGTACTGACATGGCAGACTCCGTCCAGCCCAGTCTGTGCTGGCTACCTGTGCTCCAGCCCACTCAGGCTGCTGCTCTGCTGCTCCAGAACAAGGGCTTGGCTTCACCAGGAGATCTTGATTGCTGCAACTTCCAGACCTAATCCTGAGGGATCACCATGCAGAAGGCCAGCCACACCATCAGGTGCAAAGCAACCTCTCTTCTCCAGAGGCCCTGACCTGGTGACTAATGCCTTGAGTCTAGAAGCTCTCCTTCCCTCTATCACCAGGTGATGTGCTTTTTCCCTTTTCCTGATCCTGTGTGCTCCTTCCCCCTCTCCCGTTCCTCTCAAGTTGAGCTATTTCTGACTTGTGGCTTAGTTTATATCCATGCCCCCAGGGACATATTCTGAACCTGGACAACTCACAGTGTGGCCCCAAGGACCATTAACATTACCATACCCTAGAAGCAGTTGAGAAATGCAAATTCCTGGCCTTTACAGACCTCCTGGGTCAGAATACTAGAATCAAGAACCTGTATTTTAACAGCCTTCAGGTGGTCCCCTTGAAAATTTGCAAGTAGCTGAAGATAAATGTTGAAAGCATACTTCATGGGGACAAGGCTTAAGTCTTGCCTATAAAGAGTGTGTAATTCAGACTTGTCTTAATACCATTTGCTGCCAGAGTTGGAGGTTGCAAAGGTCTCTGGAAATGAGACCAGACTCCACACGTAAACTGTGCCCAAGGAGCTGTGATCAATCTGGCCACAAGAGGGCACCAACGACCACCTCTCAGCCATCCTTAGTCTGGATTGCCTTCTCTGTCTTCATCTCCCTCTTTCTCTACTCCCATTACTCTAATGAAAATGGCCACCCCTCCTCTGAATTCCTCTGGAGGATTGCATTCACTTAATCAGCTAGGATTCCAGGCACAGCAGTGGTGGTTTAATCCGGGCCTGAAAAACTGGAGTCAGGGAGAGGAGAAGCAGTTCAGGAGAGCGTCTGTCTGTATTCCTCAACTCTGTGCACCCCAAGGTTGACATGAGGGCCACTGACCTTGTCTATTCTAGAATATGGGAAGGGGGAAAGGTGGGACACAGTGGAGCTCAGACATTCTGGGGACATGTGAGGTGGCAAAATCCAGATCTCCTGTGGCTCTAGGATGAACCCACATTACTTCTGGGCAGTGGTACTTCTCTTTATCTACAATTTACTCATCACACACATCTCTTTTATCTGTCCCTTCTTGCCTCACTATCCCTGTCCACTAACACCTCTTGAGTTTGTGTCCTTGTTTTCAGCATCTGATTAAGGGACATCCTAAGAAGGCTTCACTGAGGCATCAGGGAGCAAGTGTGGCTGGGACTTAAGTCAGGGGATCCTCTGTCCTCTTGTTTGTCCTCCTCAATCCATTTGACTAGGTCCTGTCACTCCCTCTGGACAGGAGATAAGTTAGCTTTCACTGGAGGAAGTGAGACCACTTGTGGGAAGGTGTAATGGCAAAGAGGAGGCCCAGAGGGAGGGCCAAACAGATAAATTAAAGGGCTGAACCTGGAAGAGTAAGGACTGAGAAGGGCAAAGGCAGGGGCTGCCCAGTGCCTGCACCATGTTGTGTCCACCTGGGAGGAGGGTTCTTCCCTGGGCCATGCTGCTGCTGCTTCTCTTAGGCTTCCAACCCCTGGAAACTCAGGCCTGGTGTTCAGAAAAAGACATGTACACTCTCCAGCTGCAAACCGGGGATCCTAACTTCTCTCCTACGGTGGAGTTTGCCTTACAGAAATTCAACCAGCAGAATAAGGACCAGTATGCTTACAAGCTTGTACAGGTCCTGAGTTCTGAGACTAAGAAGGTGAGTGACCACCTCCTCTCCCATCTTGCCCTCTGTGCCTGCCACTTGGTGAGGGGTGAGGGGAGTATCATCGTCAGTGAGTCCTGGTTGAACATTTGTTGTCCTTGCTCCAATAAAGCAAAAGCTAACTCTGTTAGCATTTTGGTTCAGGACGAAGTTTAACTTAGAAATTTTGTTTTATATTAGGCCAACGCCACTCACACTCAAGATGGAGTTTTAAAATTTGCTTTTATGACATTAACTAAAGAATGACTCTGAAATAAAAACACTTAGGTGATGAAGCTACCAGTTAAAGAAGAGAAAATGACTGTGGAGATATATTGAAAAACAATATTTCAAGGATATAAAATAAAGCAATTATAAAACACAGAGAAAAACACATAGACAAACAGAGATCCATGATCAGAGGGAGGAACAGAGAAGAGAGCATGCCAGGGGGAAGGGGAGGCACTGATGATTCAAAGAGCCATCAGACCCGAGAACCATGATGGGCTTAGCTCCTCTGCCCTGGTTCCCCCTGCCCTGAGCTCCTTGGAGTGTCTCTGTATAACATATGATATAATCAAAGACTCTTCCTCTGTTCATTCTTACTAATCCAAAAATGTTCTCTTTTTGATGGAGTCACTAAAAATGTCATCAGGAATGTAATGTTCATCTCCTAATGGAACCCCTCAATTTCCGGGGGAGGGTGAGCATCACTCTTCCTCTTTTATAAGAGCTGAAGGCTCTGTGGCCACTGATGTGTAGTGTCCTGGCTGATCTGATATCCCCCAATCCCAGAATGGCATCTGACCTGTTGGTCTCTGGACTGGCAGTTGCAGGGTCAGTTGGGTGAGTTGGGAAGAATGGATGGATGGGGTGGGAGGACATGGAATGGAATGAGGTGAAATTGAGTGGGAAGAAGTGGAAGGAGAATTTCAGAGTGCGCTTTGTCATTGGAGTAAATATTGGCAGTGTACCACAAATGGGTTCTCACTCATGGTGGTACTGCTGACTGCCATTCTTCTTGCTCTAGCTCAGGGGAAAGCATTGATAACATGTCATATATTAGGCTCCTTCCCTTAGGGCCAAGATTACCTATAAAACCCTTGGGGAGCCACCACCTTGCCAAGTGCTAGGAACTTGACCTCTGTGAATGCAATCTTAAGTTCAGATGCCTGCTGAGAGTGAGACTGGGGTCTCACTGTGGTAGAAAGGGGACTCTGGGACTGGAGACAAGTGACCTATAATTGGCATGTGACCTAGCCTGGATTTTCCCCAGGCCTCTACCAGGTCCACTCGTTCTTTGCTTTTAATCCCCCCGACTATAGAGGATTCCCCTGGATTTCACCTCCAGTGAGCAGATGTCAAACCCACAAGGAAGCTCCTGAATGGAGTAGGGTTTGGGTCTTCCCTCCACTGAACACAACCATAACACAACGGTCAAGCTACTAAAGGGCAGCCAGAAGGGCTTCTTCACTTTAATCCTTCTGTGTCTGCAGATGAGCATCTCAACAATTTATTCCATGACGCTAGAGCTGGGAAGAACAGTATGTGGAAAATCTGAGGGAGATATTGATGACTGCCCACTTCAAGACAGCCCAGAGCAGAACCATGTAAGCAAGAGCACCAGCTTACCTCATTTCACAGATGTGGGTGCTTCTTGGGCATGGAGTGGGGTGTAGGAGCAGCTCATCAAGCCATTCTTAGGGACGTAGAGGAGTAAGCCAGCAGCAGGCTCAATCAGGCCACCCTGCCTGAGCCTCAGTGGAGAGCCCACCAGGCAAGCAGCACAGAGGGGAACCTGAAGAATCATGGCCAACCTCAGTTTCCAGGTGGGTCACTCATGCACTTATAGCTGCCTGCTGACTGCTTCCTGGGACACATGGCCTTCATATTGCTCATGTTTATCTTGGTCTTGGTGTCCTGGGCTGAGTAGAGGATGTCCCTTGCTTGGTCTTCATTTCCTCTACTCCCTGCCTTCATGAGAAGGAACCTGGTGGGCATCCAACATCACTTTTGCCTAAGTGTGCAGAGCTCAGGGTCTGCATATACTGACCCAGAGCCTGAGGAGTTGGTAGGTAAGAAAGAATCCCAGGCCCTGCCCTATACCCTGCTGAGCTGCAATACTTATTCTGAGGGACAAGAGCAAGGAGAAGCCCACCCCTGGTGACAACCCCTCCTAGGATTAATAGATCCCCATATTAGAGGATTAATTTATAACTTAACAGTGACTTAAATCTGGAAACAGCCAGCTTTCTCTGGGTCAGAGCATCCCCCTCCTGCTCTTAGGAGCTTAGATCACACAGAGAAAGACTGGAGGTTCACTGGAGGTCACAGATTGGAATAGCAGAACTGACACAGGTGCCTTTGGGTCAGCAGTGAGCTCCAGATCAGGATGCAGCTCAGGACTTACCCAGGGTTCAGGTTGGTTGGCCATGCCTGAGAGCCAAAGGCTCCTTGGTATACAACTACTGGCCCTAGGACAGGACAAGGTTAAAATGGATACTATGTTCAAAGCATGAGCCACAGCTTCCTGAGCCTCCGCCACCCACTGTCCCATCTTTGATTGTTCACTCAGACCTCCACCTGCCTCTTCATAATCAACACCCAGAACTTGGCAGTAAGTTTCAGCATGCTAAAGAAGAATTGCTCAGAGTGATTCGCCTGATTTGGATCCACCCACAGGATTGGTCATGGTCTGCTCCATCTTCTGTGGACACCAGCCATTCACAGAAGTTGGCATTTCAGTAGCTGAACAGTTCTATTAGACTTTAATCTCTTGTTTTGCAAGTGTCTGTGGTTTTATGTCCTAACATTTTAGAAAATCTTCTAAAATCTTTAAGAAAATCTCCTTCATCAGGTCCATCATGAAGAATAGATCATTATAGATGATAATAAATAAATCATAATAGATGCATTTCTATCAGATTTGTGAGTCATGATTATGAGGATCAAAAGAGTTATGCTCAAAAGGGTGGTCTGCTGTCTCTCTAGAAGTGTCCCTCCTCCTTCTAGACCTCCTGAATGCAGCCTCAAGTGGCACAACTAAGGTGCATCTGAGCTGCTGCCTTAGAGTTCATGGCAATGACCCACATGTCCAGAGGTAAAATGACTGTGACTTCTCAGGGCATCTGATGTGCACAGTGGAGGCAGACAAGCCCACAGCACCTGTGCCCTCTACTTTTAAAGGGCTGATTTTCATACCTTTCCTTATCCTTGGAGAGTAAAGATTCTAGCTTTACTCTCCAAGGATAGTCCCAGCATTGGGAGCAGCTACAGCATATCCTGGTAACCTCACAGAAATGGACAACTTCAGGGTCACCCCATCTTTGCAAAAGGAGCCTATGTTTCACAGATCCCCCAAGGGATGCAAGGAAAATTAATATTTGATATGTTCTGATGTGTCAGAGGCTACTAAGATCATGTCTATATCACTTGACTAGGGTTTGGTACACATTCTGTGGGGAAAAAAAATAGCAACTATTTTGGTGTTTATGGATCGTATGGTCTCTTTCTCAATGACCCAATATTACTTTTGTACGTTGAGAGAAGCCGTAAGCAATGTGTAAACAAATGAGAGTGACTGTGTTCCAATGAGACTATATTGACACAAGCAGCCAGTTGCTGGTTTGCCTCTTGAGCCATAGCTACCAATCTCCAAAAACCCCTCTATATGCCCTGTACTTGATGTCTCTAAGCACTATCATGCAGGCAGCTCCCATTTCAGCACCTTCACCTCCCCAGGCTGGGTTCAGGGACTGCTCAGTGCAAATAGAGTTCCATCAGCAGATTGTTTTCACTTTGCAGGTGTGGAGGTCTGAGAGTCAACCACCATTACTAGGAGACAGACAGATTTACATTCCAGTCTTGGCATCCCAACTCCAGGGGACCCAATTCAAAGAGGGATTTCCACATCAATTCTCAGAGCTTCCCTAAGCAGGATTAACCTTCATGGACCATAGTCTGAGCTTTAGAAAGTCATTTACCAAGTTTTCAAATAAGACTTGAGCTGTCTCCATGAATATATCTTCAGCTTTTCTCAGCTGCTACTTATAAACTTTCAGAAGAACAGGTTCTATCAAGTTCTATCCTCCCCACCTCCCAAGCTACTGACCCAGCAAGTACGGAAGGAACCAGGGAATTTTCATTTGTAACCAGCTCCCAAGGGATACAGGTATTTCTGGCCCTGTGGCACGCTTAGAGAAGCCCAGGTTTGAAAGACCTCCCTGGGACTGGATATGGACTAAACCACAAATAAGAAGTTAATTCAATATTATTCAGCCATAAAGAAGAATATAATTATGGCATTTGCCAGTAAATGGATGGAATTGGAGACTATCATGCTGAGTGAAATAAGCCAGTCCCAAAAAACCGAATATTTTCTCTGATCTGCAGATGCTAACACACAATAAGGGGAAGGGGAACAAAAGTACTTTGGATTAGACAAAGGGGAATGAAGGGGAGGGAGGGGATTGGGAATAGGAAAGATGGTAGAATGAATCGGACAGAACTTTCCTATGTGCATACAAAATACACAACCATTGTAACTCCACATCGTGTATAACCACAAGAATCAGAAGTTATACTCCATGTATGTATAATATGTCAAAATATATTCTACTGTCATACATAACTAAAAAGAACAAATAAAAATTTTTTAAAAGAAGTTAATTTAACTTGAAAGGAATCAGAATGAGGCTTGAGAGTGGTTTCTAGGGTGTGCATGGAATAGGAAGAAGGAAGAATAATTTGCTTGATGATAAAGAAAAAGAGGGGTCTTTCAGTTCCCCCAGCCATCAATTTCTAGGGTGGTGCCTCTAGAGAGGAGAGAAGCTGCTTTGAACCCCACCACCTGGCTTCCTTACACTGTGGTCCCTCAGAGCCGAGGGCTCCCTAAGAGCTATAGATCTTAAGACCCATTCTTATATATAGTCAACACCCTAAAATTGACTGTTTAAATTTTTTTGTGTTTTGCTATTATAAAGAGTGGTATAATGAATATTTCTTTTATATCTGCTTGTGCATATATTGGATTGTTTTTTTCCTTGTCAAGAAGCTCAACTTCTCTCAAGTTAAATTATTTTCAATATTTTTAACCTCTTAAAAATTTGTAGTAAAATGCTTTATTATTTAGTAAATTTCTTTGGTAAAATATTGTTAAAATGTCCTCTTTTTAAAGCAAACAAATTTAGCCTGATGTTGTCTCCTATACCCAGTACTCTTTCATAAATAAATTAAAGCTCAACTTGGAGGCATTTCTTATGGCTGACATAAAAAATTAAAATCTAGGGCTGGGGATGTGGCTCAAGCGGTAGCATGCTCACCTGGCACACATGCAGCACAGGGTTCGATCCTCAGCACCATATACAAATAAAGATGTTGTGGCAACCAAAAACTAAAAAATAATTATTAAAAAAATTCCCTCTCTTTAATAAAAAATAAATAAAATCTAGCCTTAATCACAGCTAGCCAGTCAATTGGTTTTATAACTGAAGACCTCCCACCACACCAGGCCCAAATAATACAAATGCCTAGGAGCTCTCCTCACACCATACCCAATAAGGCAAACACCTTGACCTTCCATCATGGCATGCTCAAATAAGAAAAATGGACTAGCTATAGTCAGTCAGGTAGCTTTTTTGTTTTCTAGTTCAGCTTGTAAAACCTTACTGCTCACATTGTAGGAGCAGAATTTCTCAAGGCTTGAGTGTTGCCTGATTCATAAATACTTTTTTGCTCAAATAAAACCTGTAATTTAATTTTGTCTAAAATTTTTCTTTTAACAGTTTGGTATTAGATGAGAGATTCAAAGGGCACCTCCAGTATCACCCCAGAGAATCTACTGACAAGTGAAGGTCCCAAATGGGTCTACTGTGCTTGCGGTTCTTTCACTGCAACTGGCACCCATGTGTGAGACACCTCTCTTGTATGAGCTCCCTCTCAGATTTTGAGCTCTCTGGAGCATTTTCTTAACTAGGCTATCTGTAATCAGATTGGATTCAATAAATAAATAGACTGGGCCCAATTACATGTAGATAACCAATTAATCTGATACAATTATTACACATTATATATACATGTACTGAAACATCACACTGTGTACCCTATAATATGTACAATTAGTATATGTCAATTAAAAATTGGAAAAAAAATAATTGCCTTGGTCAAAGGTATTAACATTGGGTATGATGACAATCAGGTCCACCTCCATTTGAAAACACTAATATTTTATGAAATAGTTATTGAAAGACTTATGCCCCTAATAATAGTATCACATATGTAGATATGAGACCCTAGTACAAGTTTTTTTTCATATTTTTATTGGTGCATTCTGATTACACATACTGGTGAGATTCATTTTTACATATTCATTCATGCCAGTAATACAAATTTTTGATGCATTATGCCAAAGTATGTTTTCAAAGTATATTTCAGGTAAAAAAGAAAAAAGCATTTTGTGACCCCCCCCACCCCCACTTAATGACAATCAGACCTGTCATGATTTAGAAGCTAGAGATGGGGTCTTTTAGAAAAAATATCCCCAAAAAACTGCCCTTAAATTCGATGGGAAAGTGCCATATCAAGTTCTTCTCACACCTCACTGCAGCAATGCTTCAGGGCCTCAAGCCCTGAGTCTTCATCTCCCAACTCAAGATGACCTTTCAGACCCTTGGGCTATGCATATTCATAGTCCAGGGCCTCTAGGTCATACTGAACCTGAGAGATTTCTTTTTTTTTCCTCCAGAAACATTCTTTACACACTGTAACAAATTTTACTGATGTTTTAAGTTAAAACTTCTTGTTGGATTTGTGCATCTGGCCTTGTTTATAGTTACACTTTTAAACTCACATATCGATACTTTTTGCTTAAATCTAACAATAGGCAAGACCTACATTGAGGCTGTTGTCATTAAATTTTTTCCAAAAACTGAGTAAGACCAAAGTATCATTTGATAGTACACAGAAGCATTCATAACCCAAATCTACACGCTGTAGTAGCCTTTAACCATGCAATGATTCAATCCTGGAATTTTGGATAAAACACATGAATCCTTTTCTGGCAACCCCAGACACAGAAGACATCTCACAGAGTACTGTCTATTGTGTTCTCCAGAATGTACCTGGGAAATAAGAAGTCAATATGCACACCCGATGCCCAGGGAGGTGACAGTTATTTTGCCTCTGACTCTTTGCTTCTTCATGCGTGAGCCCTGACATAGCAGCTTCTTTAGGTGCGCCTTAGTTGTATCATGTGGAACCAGTTTAGGGGCCCAAGGTGACAGGAGGTGCCTCCCCAGAGAGTTTGCAAAGCTGCCCCGATGAAGCCAATTCCACCAACATCCCTAATATCTCCACAGACAAGTATAGTCGGAGAGCTTCTAAAATACCAACTTTAATATTCTTTGTGATAAAAATGGACAATGAAGAACTTTTGAATGGCTAAATATAAACCCTCATAAGTTGGAAAATATGAAGAACACATGAGCATTGAGTTTCTCAGCACCTGAAGAGCCATGTGGAGGAAACACTGAGATCCTTGGAAGATGGAGCAGCCCCTGATCAAGCCTCTAGGTGGGTTTCAATTAGGGCAACTCTTCGGAGCAGGTCTTGTTCAGGAGGACAAACTCTGTTTTCCAAGGCTTGTTGCTGATGGTGAAGAAGCAGATAAAGGTCTGAGGAAACAATTAGAAAGGACAGTAAGTGAATAAAACTGAAAAATCTTGTGGCTCCTACCAGAACAGGGTCTACCTCAACCTTGCACATTCCCAGGGCCATCAACTGTGGGATCCTCAAATGTGATCCCATCAGCCTAAATCTTGGGCTGTTGCTTAACCATGAACTAATTAATCTAGGGCTGCTCCTGACCCAGGTGCACCTATGTCAGTTATCTCATTCCACTTAGTTAACTCCAGAGAAAACCCAGGCTGTCCTGTGTGATCCAAGGTCCTGAGAGAAGCTTTGTTCCATAGTGATCTGCTCTCAGATTTAGGTTATTAGTTAAAGTTTTAGTTAACTCCCTACTTATCTAATTATATTAGAAAATCTAATTATCTAATCCTGGGTGGAGTTGTTCCCTTGTACATCTCACCCAGAGCAGGTGCTACAGCTCAGCATGTAGGTCCCTCCTCAGTCTCTACTCTCAGGCTTTGAGGCAGTGTCTGTACATTTAAACAAAGCAGATGTTGGAGCCCCACCGGCTCCTTCTCTTGAAAGCAGAGGAGAGAAAGGCAAGGGACATCATCTACCCTCGCCAAGGACACTAGGGGGTGTGAGTAGACTGCCATGTGTCCCAGGCAGCAGGAAGCTATAATGGCATGAGTGGCAAGAGCTGTGAAGTCTGTTTGGCCAAGGTTCTCCATGTGGACCCCTGGGTTGCCTGCCTGGTGGGCTCCTCGCTAAGGCTCAGGCAGAGTGGCCTGATGGAGCCTGTTTTTAGCTCACTCTTGTGGGCCCAAGAATGGCTTCATGAGCTGTTCCTACACTCCACTCCATGCCCAAGTAGCACCTATATCTGTGAAAACAAAGGAGGCTTATGTCCTCTCTTACATTGTTCAGTTTCAAACTGTCTTGAAAGGGGCAGTTTTCAATGTCATCTTCTAATTTTCCACACTTCGTCCGGCGCAACTTCAGTTTCATGGAAAACGCCATCACAATCTTGTAGCTCGGCTTGGCCCTGATATCAGCTGGCTGGAAGTGAAAGCCAGTAAGATGATCTCTAGTTTGCATAATTGAGATCAAAAAGCAGGTGGACCTGGTGGAGGCCCCAGGAAGATGTAGGCTGAGTCATAATCATTAATACGTCACAAATCTCCAGCCCCCACATGCCCACTGTACCACAGTGAGACTTCAACTTCACTCTCAGGAGGAATTTGAACCTACAACTGCATGGACCAACTACACTGCAGAGTGATGTCTCTCAAAATGTGAAGAATAGTCTCTGACCCAAGAGAAGGAGACTTAACATATGAAATGTTATCAATGCTTTCATCTGAGCTACAGCAAGAAAAAAATGTTATACAGTGCTACCACTACATCTGAACACTCAAAATTGGAACACTGCCAACATCCATTCCTATTACAAAGTGCACTCTGAAATTTTACTTCCACTTCTGCCTACTCATTTCTACTTCATTTCGTTCCTCAGCATCCCACATCATCCATTTTCCCAAATCACCAAACTAAACCTGCTCTTGTCAAAACCAATGATCTCACATGTCAGGCTCCCACCTGGAACATCACTGGCCAGCAGACCAGCCAGGGTGTTACACACAAGCTGCCACAGGAGCTTCAGCTCTTTGTGGATTTGGGGTCCCATTGCTCTTATTTGGGGGCTCATGGTGCGAAAGGAGGAAAAGCAATGCCCATGCTCCCTCAAGACCAGAAGTGCTTCATTAGGAGATGAACAGTGCATTCCTGATGATGTTCCATAGCACTTATATTAAAAGTAGTACATTTCAGGAATAAGAAGAATGACCAGAAGAATTTTTCTGGAGACGTCAATGTGCTGTCAGATAGAGACACACTCAGGAGGCCGGTGCAGGTAGAAATCGGAGTAGAGAAGCTGAATTCACAGTAGTTCTTGAGCCTGACAGTGGATCAAATTGCTCCTTAAATCATCAGTTTCCTTTACCTTCCCTTTACTCACTCTCTGCCTCTTCTTTTCTAAGCATCCCCATTTGTCACATAAAATGACAAAATTTGAATTTTTTTTTTACTTTATCACAATGATGTATTCTTTATGGTTCTTTTGCTTATTCTCTGCTATATTTCCTAAGGTGTCCTCATTTGGAAATTGTTCATAAGTTAAATAATATCGTAAGGAAGAAGACTAAATAATATTTAAACTATTCAGTGGAAATAGACACTATTTTAAAATGTCAACTTAAATATTTCATAAAAATGGAAACTGACTTGTATTTTACCTGAATATGGACTAGTAGTATAGGTTACATTTTACCCAGGTATGGATTAGTATGGTGACCCAAGACCACCCACTGATAAGAACCCTCTCACCCCAGGTTCCTCACAGATAAGCAGGTGCAGGAGGGCAGAGCAATAGAGGATGTGTCACCAACCTTATTTATCCAGGATTTAAGTACACGCACCAGCCTATAGGCATACTCATCCTTGCTCTCCTGGTTGAATGAGTGCACAGCAAACTCCACGGTGGCAGGAAAGTTATTTTCTGTGTTCCTTGTGTATTCTATTATGGCCCTTGAGACAGGGGTCACCAGGAACAGCAATCCAAATAAAAATAGCTTCATGGTCCAGGGCAGAGACCTCCACCCAGATGAACATGGCATGGTGCAGGCGCTGGGCACCCCTGCCACAACCCTTCCCAATTCTTGCTCTAAGAAAATCTTACTGGACACAGGTATAGCCCTTATATTCATCTCCTGAGGCACAAACTCCTCCTTCTGGGGACTCCTCTCTGCCATTACAGTCTTACTGTTCCTTCCCACGTGTTGTCTACCCTCCTACAGCCAACATTGTTCAATTCACCTCCTGTCCATCCAGGAGGGAGAGAACCCTGGCAGGGTGGTTTAAGGAGGATGAACAAGGTGATGCAGAATTTCCTGAATCAAATCCCCGCCACACCTGCCACCTACTGCCTCAATGAAGTAGAGGGACTTTGATTGGAATGCCTCCAGAATTAGATGTTGAAATAGGGAGATAAGCTCAAATCATTAGCAGAAGACCAAAGAACAAAAAGAATGAGAAGGAGCACCAAGTGTGGTTGGGGAAGAGAAGTCACAGCAGCAAGGTCTCCTGGGACATGCTCCAAACCTGCCTGAGGATGCCCGGCCTGAGACCTGAAGGGTCAACTGAGAGTAACAAGATCTCTCTAGCATCACCTCCCTGTTGCGTTGGAGCTTTGGTTCTGCTCAGCTGGCAGAGCAGCTTCCTCATGCAGAGACAGAAAGATGAGCAGGAATTGGCACTGGATTCAACAAGCATATGTATGGGTTTTGGCAAGGCTAAGGGTGGTCCTAGTAACCCACACTGCTGGGAGAAAGAGATGGAACTAGAGACAGAGACAATGCCATGCATTTAGCACCAGGTCACTTTCTTCTGAGCACACCTGAACACAGGTATAGCCTTGTAGTGAGTTCTCATAATGTTATGTTGCTTCAGCATCTATTTGTAAATATGTTTAACTTTCTTAAATCAGATGGGAGCTCAGAAACTGTCACATAGTTCCTAGGACTCTATCTCATCAGAATGACTGTAGCCTGTGGCCAGAGACAGAACTTACAGGCTCTCTCTTTCCTAGCAAGCTGTCCTCTGCACATATTCACCATTTTCTTTAAAGGGACTGCTCAACATTTGCCCTGAACATAAACTTACCTCCTCTTAGTCACAGGTTAACTCTGAGAAAAAATGCATGTCTGTCTTAATCCCACCAATTAGAGCTCTGCCGAGGGCATAGAGCTCCCCTGAGGGAAAGGCCCAGGCAATTCTCTCTATCTTTCTCCATTTGTTCTCTGACCTCCATGTGTCCTTCAGGCATCCTGTCCACCCCCATTGTCTGTAAGTCCTAAGATCTCCTAAACTTTCACATTGTGGCTATATCATTGAGGCCAGACTCTGAGGGTGAGATCATTCCCCTAGGAAACCCATGTAGATGGAGCTCCTTATTGTGTTCTGTCTGGGCCATTCAAAACAATGGGCATCATAGACAGCATGACAGACCAGGCTTAGACATAGTCTCTGTGTCTTTCTGCTGCCAATGCTTTCTCACTTCCAAAAGCACAATGAATCTTGGTCTGGGTTGGCATTACTGCTTGCTGCTACAGGGTCATGCTGAGGGGTACTGCTGTTGTTGATGTTGCCTTGGAGAAGAAATTCTTAAAGGCTTTCTGAGTTGTGGGATCCCCTGCAGTCATAGGACATCAGATCTTAGAAGAAGAAGGAAGTTTCTCCATGCAGCCTTTACTGCCTTCCTGGTCTCTAAGCAACTGGCCACTATTCTTGGTCTTGTTGGTCTTTGAATCAGGTGTGGGGTTGTGGCAATCTGGGTTCTCAGATCAGTGGTCAGGACAATATAGGTTCTGAATGATGAAGTCCTGGTGATGAGGTCAAGATGGTGAAACTATTCTTCCTTCTTCTCACAGATGATAGAGACGCAAGAGTGTTAGTCAGCATTCCACCACTGTGACACATTACCTGACAAAATCAACTTAGATGAGGAAAGGTTTATTTTGATTCACAGCTTTGGAAGTTTCCATCCATGGCTGGTTGGACTATTGCATTGGACCTGTGCCAAGAAGCACATCATGGCAAGAAGCGTGTGGTGGAGCAAAGATGCTCACCTCATGATGGGTGAGAAGCAAAAGAGACAAAAGAGGCCTAGGGTCCCAATATCCCCTTCAAGGGCACATCCCAAATGACCTAACTTCTTTCCATGGGACCTACCTCTTACACATTCCACCACCTCCTAATAGAGGTACAGACTGGTGTCCAGGTCTTCAACAAATGGGCATTTAGGAAACACTTTAGATCTATACCAGAGCACACAGTCTACCTACCAAGCTCCAGGGAAGCAGTGATTCCAAGTTGGTAACAATCATGGATGACCAGGCTTGGACTTCACTGTGGGGGTGAAGTGGAGCTGGGTTGCAAGGCTCAAATTACCTAAACCTAACCCATTACTTGAGGAGGGTGGGTAACTCCATCTGAGTTCTAGGATGTCTCCAAAGAGTAGGTGCTGCTGGAGCAGGCAACTCTTCTGTTGCTGCATTTCTTTTTTTTTTTTAAATATTTATTTATTTAAGTTTTCGGCGGACACAACATCTTTGTATGTGGTGCTGAGGATCAAACCCGGGCCGCACGCATGCCAGGCGAGCTTGCTACCTTTATAGTGCTGTCCTTTCTCTCCCTTGACCCTGCAGAGGTCTACTAGGGTTCCCTGGGACAGGAGGTACCTGCCTCCTATTGTTTGCTAATAACAATTTGGAAGGTCAAAACAACAGGTGACTACTAGATACCACTCGTAGGTAAAGATCAAAAGACAGAAAGAAAATGGAAAAAATACCATCAATCTGGAATTAGAAGATGGTCTAAAATTTCCATTTGAAATGGAAAACAGGAAATATCATCTTGCATGGGGACCAACCCAGGCAGAGGCTACCACTCAGGGTGACTGTGTCCCTACTTCTCTTATTAACCAGAGACAGAAACTGAGAAACTCCTCAGCTACAGGTGATTAAGAGCCTAAAACAAAAGAAAATGGAAAAGAAAAAGGAAATGAAGAAAAAGAGACTGTCCTAAGGAATTATTTTAGAGAGAGAGTAGAAATTTATATCTTGAAGTACCAGAGAAGTGCCATGTCTAGCAAACTTAATGCTAGAACCACATTACTTATCACTCTATAAACAAACCCCAACATAAGAGGAAGATAAAGGCAATTGAACAAATATTATAAGTATTTTTAATATAACTGTGTTAACTAAACAAATTGTGTGTCTGCTATATTTTTCCATAATTAGATTCAAAGAGAAATGAAAAATTTATATCTAAAAAGCATACTAGTTAGCTTCTGTGTTTCTACAACACAATCTAATTAAACATTGATATTTGTAAAAGATACATTAATTGGCAAAAATTTATGGGCTTAGCTCTAATTATAATTATATCTGGGATACCACTACATTTAAACATCATTTTCCCTACAGTAATCTTGAGAAAATCAATAAACAGAAAACAGAAAAAATGAGTATGCCTCATCTGTAGCCTTTCCTATATGTTCCATAGTCTTATTCTCTTTGCTGTAAAATATTCTGTTATACATCATATGTGATGCCATGTTCCTGCTTTCTATCCCTCAGTCAGGCTGTCCCTAATAAAAATGGGGTCAAAGAAACAATACACATGACCAAATTTATTCCTTCACCTACCAAACCTGGGTAGGTATGTGAGCCATCTCTGAAGATTAGAGATCACATAAACCATGAGAGGACTGGTGGTTGTCTCTGGGTCTCATTGTGTATATCAGATGCCCTGGGATGTCACAGACATTGTGCTTTTGGTCTAATGGGTCCTTGGCCATGATCCCCCACTTAAGTTCAGATCCACCTTAGTTCTACCATCTGTGGCTTCTCAGGAGACCCAGAGTTGGAGAGGATTCCACCAAACCCAATTCTATTGCACTGCCTCCATCAACTTCCCCATGAATCACAGAACACAAAACTTCTAGAAATTCCAAAGTTTAATGAGCTATTCTATGTGATAAAACTGGAGCAGTGTGCATTTCCCTGGACAATATCCACATGCCCACTTGTGAAACTTCAAAAGAAGAACACTCAAGCATTCAGATGCTCAGCCACTGTAGAGTCATCTTGAGGAAGCACTGGTATCATTGAAAGGAAAGAAACATGTGGACAGGCCTGTGGCCGGTCCCAGTCAGAGGAGTCACTCTGAGCACAAATTTTTCAGGAGTCTGAAATCTGTAGTCCCAGGATGGGCACGGACAGTGAAGATGCAGATGAAAGTCGAGGGAACAAGAAGAGAAAGATTCTGGGAGTGGAGGAGCCTCAGAAAGTTTGTGGTGAATATTCTGAACACAAGATCCATCTCAATCTTACCCCTTCTGGATGACAGCAGATGGGTAAAGGGGACATTGACTCTGATATCTCACCACCCTTCCTGAGCCCTGGGAGGATCCTGACATATACCTTGATCTGAGACTTCATCCTAAGCCAAAGGAACTTGCATTAATTCCCCTCCCCAGAGACCTCCAGAGGAACTCTCAGGATTTTCCCATGTGCTTCAAGACCCTAAAAGTTCAGATAGGATGTTTCATCTTAGTGTGAGCAGTTCCCACATATATGCTATTAGATAATCTATCAATTAATCCTCTCATAAAGGTCTACTTACCTTAAGTGAGGTTGTCACCAGAGATGAACTTCATTTCATCCTGTGCCCCAGAGCAGGTGCTGCATGCAGCACAGCAGGGACCAGGGAATGATGGGGAGGGAGGGCACTGGGGTACCTTTTCACCCTCCAACTCCTCAGGCCCCATGGCGGTGCCAGGTGATGTGAAATCCACACATTCAAATCCACACACTCAGGCAAAGGTGAAGTTGGAGGTCTAACAACCTCTTCTTGAAGGCAGGGGAGTAGAGAGATGAAGACAGGCAAGAACACTATTCAGGCCCAGGAAACAATGACTTAGGGTGACATAAACAGTCTGAAGGCCATGTATTTCAGGCAACAGTCAGCTCTAATGATGTGAGTGGCCAGAATTGGGAACTCAGCTTGGCCAGAGCTCTGCAAATGGACCCCGGGCTCCCAACAGCCAAAATGGCTCTTGGTGGGCTCCCTGCTGAGGGTCAAGAAGGGTGGCTTGGTGGAATTTGTTGCTGGTTACTCCTCTATGTTCCAAAGAATGGTTCTGTCAGTGTCTCACACAGCCCCCAAATAGCACCCACATCTGTGAAAATGAGGGAGCCCCACATCCTATCTTCACAGTTCAGTTCTGGGATGTCTTGCAAAAGGCAATTGTCAATGTCTTCCTCAAATTTTACACACTTGCTTCTGTGCAGCTTCTCATGGAGAAAGCCATTGGAAAATCCACCTGCAGACACAAAGAGTTAACATAGTCTTCTGTCTGTCTTTCAGCAGCTTGACTGTGTGGTTGTGTTCAATGAGGGGAGAGACCTAGACTGTTTGCACCACTTGAGAATTCACCCACGTTTCTGGCATCAGCTCACTGGAGGTGAAAGCCACAGGGGTCTTTTCTAGATGAGCAAGTGGGTCTGTCATAGCCCTGGAGAAGACATAGGCTGAGTCACACATCATTAATGGGTCAAATATCACCATCCCCCACACCTATAGTCTACCAGCATTAGATACCAGCCTCACTCTTAGGAGGCATCTGAACCTGCTACTGCATTCCCAAATGACAGGTACCAAGCACTTGGCACAGGAATGGCTCTCCAAGTGCTTGGTGGAAAATTTCAGCATCTAGAAAAAATGTCTCATGACATATTGTCAGTGGTTTCCCCTGAGGTATAGCAAGAAAAATGCATCCAGTACTACTGCCATCCATGAGAACACATGATTGGAACAATAGTATATGGAAACATTTCTGCTCTTTTTTAAAGTGCTTCTCATATTTTCCTTCTTCTCATTCTATTCTCCTTTATATCATTCCATGTCTTCCCATCCCATCCATCCATGTTTTTTTCTCAGCTCACAAAACTGACATTGAAAAATGCCAGGAGCAGAGAGTCCATAGGTCAGGCTCCCGACTGAGATAGCACAAGATGATGGAACAAGCCAGGATGCTGCTGCCCACGAACTGCCACAGAGGCTTTGGGTCTCTGTAGGGTTGGGGTCTCTCTGCTCTATTTGTAGGCTGCCAGGACTGAGGGAGGAAGAGCAATATCCAACCCCCAAGACCAGAAGTGCTCCATAAGGAGATTAAAAATACATTCCTGATGGCATTCTGTAGAAATTTCATTGAAGGAAGAAGACTTTGGAGTGAATAAGAATGGCTAGAGGCAGTGTCTAATAGTGACAATGCTCTCTATGTGGAGACACACCCTTGTACCTAGAGGAAGCAGTAATCAGAGAAGCAGAGCTGGGCCCTCAATAGTTCTTGGATCTGATAGTGAGTCTGATTGATCCTTGAGTCCTCTGTGTCCTCTCTTTCCCTGTTTCTCTTTCTTTCATTCTTTTACTTTTTCGAATTACCTTTTTAAAAATATTACATCCTTGACATATTGTTTTTCAGTCTGTGTCTATGAACAGAACTCTTTTTTCACTCATTCCATCTCCTTAGGAAAACTTATGTCCAAGTCATTCTTCAGTTAAATCATGTTTCAATGTTGAAGACCATGTCTTGTATGTGATTAGATAGTTACCAAATATAAAAGAATGTCAAAGTAAAACACTTTTTAAACACTGAAACTAACTGAAATAAGATATCTTTGACGAAAGTATGGGTTACAAGTATCATAATGCAACTCATTGAAGATTCCCTCCCCACTCCACTGACACACTTTGTCTCTCACTGAGTGGCAGGTATAGAGGGCAGAGTAGGAAAGGATGTATCACTCACCTCTTCTCCTGAGGAACTCAGGATGTGCAAGAGCCTGTAGGCATACATGTCCTCGATCTGCTGGTTGAATGTGTACAAGGCAAATGTCATCCTGGGAGGAAAGTAAGAAATCCTGTCTGCTTAGTCTACTTTCTCCTTTTTCTCTTGATTGAGCCTGTGAGTCACCAGGAGCTAGAAACCTAAGAGAAACAGAGCCTAGCCTAGATCAGAGTCCTCCTTCCATGTGGAAATGACATGATACAGGCACTGGGTACCTCCTGCTTTTACACTCTCTAGCCCCAGTCCTACAGGAGCCTATTAGGTCTCACCCACAATCTCATCTGCTAGGCCACAAACCCCTCCCTCTGGTCCATCTCTCTGCCATCACACACTGTCCCTTCCCATATGGCCTTGCCTTCTCCAGCCAAAGCTTTTGAATGCATCCCCTGTACAGTAGGGAGGGAAAGGACCCAGGCAGTGTGGGTTGGGGAGGCAAGTGGAGGGAGGGTCCCTTGACCTAAGTACCAGCAACACCCGCTCCCTGGTGCCTCAGTGGGGTCAAGCACCCCTGATATTAATGCCCCATATTCAGAATCTGAAATGAAAACCCAAATTCAAAAGGTATTCATGAAAGACAGTCATGCAAGGAGGGAAAAAAGATATGAAGGAGGAGTGAGCATACTGGGTGAAGAGAAAGCATCGCTGCAAGGGATCATAGGACAAGCTCAGAGCTTCCTGAGGATCACTGGCCTGTGGCCTGATGGATCAGGGCTGAGGAGGGTGATGCAATCAGGCATCACATCGTGTTGCTTAGTAGCTCTTTTACTACTCAGAGTAATCCTGCCAGAGCAGCCTCCTCACACAGAGATAGAGAAAGACAATTTAGGAGCAGGAATCTGTTGTCAGCTAGAGCAGACACGGATTTTAATAAGAAGGATATGACTGTAGTACCCCAGGCTCATGGGGGAGTAAGGAAAAAATTCAAGGCTGGGGACATAAAAACAGCCATGAATTAAGTACAATGTCACTTCTTTTGAACCCAGTGGGACATACATGCAGTCTGGGTAAGAGGTCTGAATGGGTGTAGCCATGAAGGATGTTTCCTCCAGTGCCATGACAGTACCATGAAGTGCCATAAGCCTGTGCAAAACCTCTCTTCCCTGATGTACAGGACAGAGGGAGCATCCATGACAGGCTCTACACCTGTGGAAGGTGAGGATAGGAGTCAGGCTCCACACATGCTGGTCCAGCTCTGATGGCACCCCCAGTGGACCCTCTCAGCCCTGTGTCATAGGGAACAAAAGCCACAGAGATCCTTGGCACACTTCTTAGTGCTGCTAGAACCTGAGTTCTCCCCTGGGTTTTCCCAGGACCACAGGAGTTGGGGTGGAGTGGAGACCGAGTGTAAATCCATCCTGCACCTTCCCTCTGCTCCAGCACTCTGCCTCTGTTGTCCAGTCTATGAATGTAGATAACACCTTCCATAATCCATAAATGCTTTGTTGTCTGCTGGGGAAATTGTAGTTATGCAGATAAAATGGCAACTCCTTTCCTTATCTCTGCTGTGAGTACATTTGAAACTTGGACATTTCTCATTTCTGCCTGGGGAGGGGGAGTGAAGGCAAGTCTCAGAGCTGCCACTGAGACTGACAGTAAAGTGCAGAATTCGGAAGTTTTTCTCATCTCTGTGTTGAGCAAATGCACCTGGGTGTCTGCACTGGGAGGGACCACACATGGAGAGGGCAGGAGCATAAGGAATTCCTCCAGATATGGGATGGAGCCCTGGACACAGGCACAGCTCAGGACACTGTGGGAGAGGCTACTGCTCCCTATCTGCCTCTCCTCAAGCTGCCCACCTGGATTCCCCTGACACTTCTAACCCATCTGAAACACTCCTACCCACCTGCATCATGGACTGCGTGGTCTCCTGGATGCTCAGGCTCAGTTCATTTTTCTTTCTGAATTACAGAAGCATTGAGGTTTCAAGTCTGGTTCCTCTCATGTTAAGACAAATGTAGATAAAATCACTCCCCACTAATAAAATAATTATCCTGATATAGTAATCTGTAGCCCACATGAGAAATTGTTCATATTGACCAGTGCTCTTTGTTATATCAGTAGTCAAAGGGCAGTGAAGAGTGTTTTCATAGAAACAGTATATGGTAGATGATTGATTCTATTGAAGAAAGTATTCATAGCCAGAAAGTTGGAGATTGTAGGAAGGTAAAAGAAACAATCAACCAAGAAGGTATAATAGTCATTAACATGCATATGCTTACCACTATGTATTTGAAATATACAACAGAACTAGTAACAATGATAAGAGGATGCAGCAATTCCATAATCATGCTGGATGATGCTCATACCTCTCTAATATCCCAAAAGACCATAACAGGAAGGCTACATGTTATAAAAGACATGACTGAATTGACAGATAAAATGAACTAATGTACTTCAGTAGTTGTCTGTTGTTATGGTTTAGATATGAGGTATCCACCAAAAGCTCAATGCAAGAAAGTTTAGAGGTGAAATAATGAGTTATGAAAGCTTTAACATAATCAGCACATTAACCCAGTTGAGTGGATTAACTGGGTGGTGACTATAAGCATGTAGAATGTAGAATGTGGCTGAAGGAGGTAGTTCAGAGGGAGCATGACTTTGGGTATATGTTTTGTCCCTGGTGAGCAGTGTGCGCGTGCGCTCGCTCTCTCTTTCTCTCTCTCTCTCTCTCTCTCTCTCTCTCTCTCTCTCCTATTATGATGTCACAAGACACTTCCTTCTACCACACTCTTCCACCATGATGTTCTGCCTCACCTTGGGCCCAAAGCATGGAGTTGGCAGTCTATGGACTGAGACCTTGGAAACCAAGAACATCAGATAAACTTTTCTTCCTCTAAAATTGCTCTTGTTGGATCTTTTGGTCACAGCAGTGAAAAAGTTGACTAAAAGACCTATAATTTCTTCTACCCAATAAAAAAAATTAGTTACTTGTGGCAAAATAAACATAAAATTTATAGTTTCAAGCATAGTTCCGTTGCAGTTCACAGAATGTAAATTTTAAAAGAATAATCAGATAACCATGAAATTGAAGTATTTTTTTAATTACAAAGATATTGGCAACTGAACCACAAAGCCAGAGCTGATTAATTTGGGCTTAATTGCAGTTCCTAATGATAATATGAGCAAATTAGCAGTAAGAAAATGTACACTATAACTTTTTCACTAAATTGAACTTGTAAAACACATTTGACAGTGGAAGTCTTAAAGAAAGTAATAATTAGTTGTAAATTTTTTTGGTACTAAATGACCAAAAAAGTAGCAAAAACACATTGTTATGTGAGATAATACTTTCTTGTAAAATACCTCCTCACTTATTTATCTTTATACAGCTGGTACAATGCATTATAAAACTTGTTAATTGGACCTAATGTAGTGTTATGGGGAACTTCATGAACAAAAATACATTTATTAAAAAGCCAAAAATAACAGAGAATTGAGTATATCACATTAACATAAAAAAGCAATATGTGGTCTGGAGCTATAGCTCAGTGGTAGAGCGCCTGCCTCACACGTGTGAGACACTGGTTCGATCCTCAGCACCACATAAAAATAAATAAATAAATAAAGATATTGTGTCCATTAAAAAATATTTTTTAAAAAGCAAAATGAATGATAAAACAGTTAATGCTGTAAATAAGAAAGAATGGGTAATTAATTCAAATATTAAGCAAAAACGTTGTTAGAAACAGGCAAAGGAAACCAGAGAGAAAAAAATAAAATATTACTAATGAAAAAGGAAAGACACAGGACAAATGTTAATATGCATAAGAAAATAATATACATAGAAAAGTTTCACATTAAATCATTATAAAAATAAGAAAGAGTTGACAAATTATCCTTTTCAAAATGGAAAGCATCAGTTGGGGATGTGGTAGAGTGTCTGCCTATTATAAGCAATGATATGGATTCTATTCCCAGTACCAAATATTGCTACTACTACTAATAATAATAACAACCACAATAACAATGATAAAAGGAAAACTTTTGCTCAGAGAAAGTTGATGTGAAAAGACAAAAATCAACAGAATGTGAGCAAATATTTGCAAATTGCATATCCATGATATAAACTAGCACATAATGTATCTAAAGAGCTCTTCAAGCTCGACAGTAAAAAGAAATTATAAAATAGGGAAAAAGACATATCACCAAAAATTTACACAGTTGGAAAATAAGCATCTGGAGACATATTCAACATCATTAGCCACCAGGGAAACTCAATTTAAAATCACAATGGAACATCACCACTTGTTCAACAGAATGACTATAAACTATGGGCACCCCGAGTGATGGTGCGGATGATGAGAGTCTGGATCGCCCACCCATTACTAGTGGGAATTTAAGACTTTGAGGCCTCTCTGGAAAACAGTTTCACTGTTTCTTATAAAACTAAGCCTGGAATTATCTTCTTGATCTCATTTCACTCAGAAATGAAAATTCATTCTCACAGGAAAAACCTGTACAGGAATGTTCCTAGCAGCTTTATTTGTAATAGTCAAACACTGAAATCATCACAGACCTCCTTCAACAGGTGAACGTTTAAGCAAACTGTGGCACATACACAGCAGGAGGTTCCACTCATGGATTCAGGGGAACCAACTACTTATGCAAGCAACAACAGGAGGAAACATGGGAAATGAGCAGAGTGAAAAAGTGAGTCCCAGAGGCATGTACTTCATCATTCTGTTTATATCACACCAGGGAATAACAACGTTTAGAAACAAAGGACAGATTAGAGGTTCCTGGCACTAAGAAGTGGGTAGGAGGATGAGGAGAGAGGGTGGTGTGGGTTAAAAAGAGTAGCACCAGGGACCCTTGCCTGATTAGAACTGTTCAGGATCTTCACTGTAGTGGTGAATACACAAACTTACCTAGCTGATACACCAGCATAGAACCCATCACACACACACACACACACACACACACACACAGCACAGCACATGAAAAACTGGGAACATGTAAAGAATGTTGGAGGATTGAGTAAATGTCCATAACCTGACGTGTTATCAGCCTACAGTTTTACAAAATGGATCATTGTGGGAGAGTGAGTAAAGGCACACAGAGTCTCTCTGTATATGACATAAAATACCTGTACTTCTACAATGATCACAATGAAATGTCATTGAAAATACCAGATAAGGCTTAAACTGGTCCATTAAGGATCCTTGCAGAGATAGTCTCTTGAGTTCCCATCCTGGCTACTCAGCCCCTTTGGGTAGGAGCATTCAACTGGGTCCTGGCCCAGGATGACATGTGTGGACATGATGACAGCCAGATCCCCAGTAGTGAAAAGCAAGGCAAGTGCTCTAGTGCTCTGTGTTCTCTCTCTCTCTCTCTCTCTCTCTCTCTCTCTCTCTCTCTCTCTCTCTCTCTCTCTCCTGTCCAGATACCTGGACTGAAGGAATCTCAGGACAGAATTAGGAGAAGAAAGCATGTCAAGTGCACATGGAGAAGCACGGGAGAGAGCTCCCAGGAAAACTGAGCTGGGTTCTCCCAGAGCAAATCAAACCTCTCTTCACTCAGCAACTGAAATTTGAGTAAGGTTAATTTCCTACTGCTTAACCTCTATCCTACACTGACTAATGGAGATCTTACCTGGAAAAGGCAATTCTTTGGAAAAGCAGTAAGCTCTAATGCATACTCAAGAATTTGTACAGGTGTGTGTTTTCTAGTTCAGGATAAGGCACAAATTGAAAATGCTATTCCAGTTCAGGGAATGGAGGCACTTGCCTTCCTCCTGGAGTTACGGAAATATTTTCTTAAATCCAGGAGGAAGGCAGGAGCTGACAGAGGATACTATAAGGAAGAAGCTAAACTACCTCCCACCAAGCTCAACAGAATAAGGAGAGAGTAATGAAGGGGACCAGGACCAGGACAGAAGGATCTGAATGGACACCAGGAGATTGTGCTCTATCTCCAGGCTGCAGAAGGGCCAAGAGGCTGAGAGAACTGAGTGGAGACGATAAGGCGGGACTCCTCTAAGAGCAGCCTCCTTGCTCCCTCTCCAGGACACATCTGGAGAATCCTCAGGGGAACATGGCTCATCCAACTCTCAGGGTCCCCTCTCATCTACATGCATGATATTTATCAAGGTATCATCTGTGTTTCCCTGAATACACTCAGTGCAAAGGGAGAGTCACACCGACCATTCCCCAATATACTTTTCAGAACCTAAGACCTAATGCATGGTCCATGAGAAATTGCTTATGTAAATCCTGTCACAGAGTCAGGATGCCAATCACCTTTAATAATTTATTTCATACACAATATTTAATATTTTATTTCATGCACAGTAATAAATATCTACACCCACTAACCTTTAAGTTATCAGGTTGTATACACATAGCCCTTCCTCAATCCCTGGCACTCCATCTGGGATTCAGGCAGGAACAGGCTCCAGTCCAGGGCTCTGACTCCTGCTGGCTACCTATTGTGCCTCTCAGGACATACAGCATCCATAGGCCTGGGCTTTCTCTGCAGACAAAGTCTCAGCACTAGACCCACAACCCTGGGTTTTTCTTTTGTTTTCTTTCAATCCTTCTTAATAGTTTCCTTCCTGCATTTCTTTCTCAAGCACCAATTTTGCTTTCTGTCTCTTGAAGTTTTTGCTGCCCTCCATTTCTTCTCCATTTTCTTATCTTGATGACCTCTTCACTAGTAGACCTCCATCAGCTTTTAGAAAATACTGCTCAGTACGAATTTTATTTCTTCATATATATTTTTCTATATGTGTGCAGTGGTTTCCACATATCCACAAAGTCTTTGATTTTCTCCTGTCAAGGTGGAGCCATTTCCCTTGTCCCTTGTGTTGGTTTCACCAGGTACCTGCTTTCTAATAAATAGTGACCAGTGTACCCTTCCGAGACCAGCTCCTCGAAGGCTCTGCAGTTTCCATCTTCTCCCTGACTCTTGCTGTCTTGGATCCTTTGCTTTGGGTTTGGCAGCTGCTATGAGTCTCAGACCTTTAGAGGGACCCTTACATGTTTCTAAGATGAAGTGAGGAGTTGAGGCTTCCATCCAATAGTCTGTGAAGGAGTTGCCTGATAATGCTTCTATCAGCTTCAGTTAAGGCTTTAGATGACTTCAGTCCTAGCTGATACCTTGTTCCCAGTTTTAAGATACTCTAACCAAGAGCTTCATGGATAGTCTACCTAATTTTCTGATCCATAGAAAATGAAAAATAATTAATGTCTTTTAAGCCACTAATATAATTTTTAATATAATGTTTTACAATTAAATGTATAAAGTTGAATGGTTGGATGGGTAGTAGGATAGATAAAGACATAGGGATGTATAAAGTGTAGTTATTGATTTCTACATAAGACATTATTATCCTTTATCATAGTCAGAGTCACCAGCTGGAGGTGCACTCAGAGGAACCTTTAATGTCAAATATTTTCAGCGAGACCCAAAGAACCACTTCCAACCTTCCCTGATGTATAAATAAAATGCATTGGAACATAGCCACTCTCATTTGCATACCCATTGTCTATGGCTACTTCTGAGATGCAAAGAAAGCATTGGGAAATAGACCATGTGGCCCATAAACACCAAAATTGTTATAATCTATATTCTCCCCTCCAGAAATAGTTTGCCAAATCCTAGTTTAGTAGATTCAGTCAAGGTTTTGATAGCATAGGATATATCAGATTGTCTGAATATATCATGCCACATGCATCCACAGGATGAGTGGAAATGCAGGCTCCTTTTCTGTTCTTTACTGGCCTCAATATAATGAGATAAAACCTGAAGACATCTTGACTCATTCTCTCATCCTTCAATCAGCACAGAAATGGTATCTTTTGTTCAGAAAAAGAAGCAAATAATCAACTCCCCCCCACACACACACCATGGCAACAGTTACAATCTTTGTATAAGAGAACACAATGATCAAAACTCACAAGTGTTTCTAACCACTTGGTATTCTAATGGACAAAGAGTCCACTAGGGAAAGGGCAAGAAGGACAGAGAGTAAAGTCTTGAAGCCCCAGCCTGGTCACACTCAGGTCAGCCCTGGTGATTCCATCTGATTTGGACCCATGGCCCTACATTTGCAATCTCACAACGTATTCAAATTTTACCCAAGACTACAAAAAACAACCCAAACAGAATACTGCCCTAAGGAATATCTGTTTTTGTCTCATTGAGTTGGAGGGCAGAACCCATGTTATGGTTTGCACTGTCATGTGAGACAGTGCAAGGAATTTCAGAGATGAACTGTTGGGAGAGCCATAACCTAACCAGTGAATTAATCCACTGACAGGGATTAACTAGGTGGTAACCATAGGCAGGAAGAGTGTGGCTGGAGGAGGTCATTAGGGGTGTATCTTGAGGGTATATATTTTAGTCCATGTTGAGAGGATCTTTCTCTCTCTCTCTCTCTCTCTCTCTCTCTCTCTCTCTCTCTCTCTCTCTCTCTCTCTCTCCTTCCTGGTGGCCATGTTCTGAGCCACTTTCCACCACCACACTCTTTGGCCATGATGTTTTGCCTTACCCAAGGCCCCAAAGAAGGAGTTGGTGACCTCTGGACAGAGACCTCTAAAAGTATGAGTGCTAAAATACAATTTTCCTTCTCAAATATTGTTCTTGTCAGATCTTTTGATCACAGCAGTTGAAAAAGCTGACTAAAGCAACCTATTTCATGATCCTTGACCCTTTGGGTTATAACCCAGTCTATCCTGCAGAAGAGGTCTAGAATGAGACACTTTACCAGTACAAAAGTGATCTTAGTTGACTAATTTTAAATAAGTTCATGAAAGTAACTAATCTTAAAAAATAAATATTTTTTGTTGATATAAGAATGGGCAGTAAAAATTATGATCCAGGTGAAGTATGCAACAATGAAAGCATCAGCTTGGATGAAAAGATTACAGTGCAACACTTCAGAGAAATGACCTGAGATTTGGCAGAAACACTCAGGAAAGCTTAGAGCCAGAGAAAATGAAAGAATGAGACAGAAGGCAAACTGGGAGGACTGGACCCCATTTTCTGGGAGCTGATTCTCATGGTGGGAAGAAGGAACAACTGCCAGCAATAATAGGACTGAAATGTCGTTTAGGCCTATATGTTTCCCCTTTGTAAGATCCAAATCTTATTCCTCCACCAGAGTCATCTTGCATGGCCCCATGGACATCTTGGGGAGCAGTATTACAGTGTATGGCCCTATGCTCACAGGCCTATGTGGATGGACTTTTCTGCCTGAGTTTCCCCCAACATGGAATGTTAGACAATGCCACAGTGGCTCCTTCAAGGATCAAGGCCTGACTCTGCACAGGGACAACATTTACAACCCTCAACATGCTTTTATGGCCAGCCTAGTCAAGACATGAACTCCAGATTCCCTGAGATCCAGCAGTGACATCACCCCTCCTTTCTCTCAGACCAAGACTTTCTAGCACATGTTCCCAAATGAATTTCCAGGGCAGTGTGTACCATTATTCCCCCTACTATAATCTACTATGATATTCATGGGGCTGCTCACAGAGAGACAGAATTGAAAGCCAAGGAACAATAATGTGAAAGAGGTTAACTTGGGCAAGCTGAAGAAAATGGCTTAGAGAGTCCAGTCCTAGGCAGGAAGACTGATTCTACCAGAACTGCACCATCCATGACCCCCTCTTTGTCTCAGAGCATAGCTGAGACAGGGCCTGAGAAGGGTCCAGTACATCTAACCTTCCTGCACAGCCCACTGGCCAGGCAAAAGAAGGTGCAAATGAAGTGTGGTATGCTGCCTGACCTAAAGATAAGTGTTATGGTTTGGAACTGGACTCTCCTCCAAGAGTTTATGTCTTGAAGGCTCAATCCCCATACAGAACTGTCTTTGGGAAAATGATTGGATCATGAAGGCTTGATTTCAAAGTGGATAGTCAACTTATAACAGAATGGACTACCAAGAAGTGGTGGAAACTGTAGGTAGGAGAGGCATATTTGGAGGAAGTATGTCACTAAGGGCATGCCCTTGGGGGACCTTATCTTAATCCAATGAGATCCAGCTCTGACATCACCCCTCAATCTATCAATCTATTTATCCATCTATCTATCTAACTATTTTTCTGTCTCTCCCTCTTTTATGGTTGTTCTGAGAGAAGCATCTTTGCTCTGTCAAGGCCTTTTGCCATGATGTTCTGTCCCAACCCAGGCTCAGCCACACATCCACTGAAACTTCTGAAATCATGAGCCAAAAAGCCTTTCCTCTTTTAAATTTTTAATGTGAGATTATTTTTTTACAGCAATGAAAAACTGGTTAACATATAAAATGTGTACTAATTTTGTGTAGGGGTTGAGAGTATGCCTGACTGTAGTTCAGAACCCTTTGGAACAGGTTTTGGGGAGGAATTTAGAAACGTTTAGAAATGCAGGCTGGAGAATTGCAGAATGCTGTAAGCAGAATTTAATGGACAAATCTGGTGTGATTTCAGGTGACCAGAATCTCATTAGGAATTTGGACAGTAAATACTGTGCTCATGAGGTTTTAAATGAGGAGTCTATTAACTAGAGGCTGTTCATGTTACATTATGGCAAAGAACTTTTCTACATTTTCTGCCATGCTCTGAGATTTTTGCCTAAAGCTAAAATTAAAGACTACAAACTAATTAATCTGATAGATAAGATTTCAATGCAGTACAGTATTTAGGCAGGGAACAGACAGTACAGTCAGCTTGTAGTCAGGTTTACTGTGATAATCAAGAGAAGAAAAGTAAAACAAGTTTTATTTTTTATTTTTTTGTTTGTTTTTTTTTTTTAATTTTCAGTTTGACCAGAACAGTACATATAAAATTGGGTCGAAGAAAGGTGTCGTTGCTGAAGAAATTAGTTGCACTAAGGAGAAACCAAATATTTTGTGCCCAGATAATAAGAAAGATGCCTCAGGAGCTTTCAAGATTCAGCAATACTCAACCCATCCCAGACCCCAGGATGTAAAACAGAAAATGCATTTGAAACACTTTGTTTTGAAAGAGCGCATTCTTCTCTCACTTGGTGGTTTAGAAAATTGTTTCCCCAGGATTCATTTCACCATACTCAGTTGCCCAGGAATTCAGAGGTTGCTATAGTCATGCTCAGTTACTGCTCCTGCTGACAGTTGCCCATGAAATCATCCACTTTTTGCTGCTTTGGCAAGCAAGAAAAACGCAAGAGTTATGGGGTCAGAGAGGCTTCCAAGAGGATACCAAAGGAAAGCCTGAGAGACCAGGCAGGGTCCCACAATCAGACTGCCCACAGGCAGCCACTAAGAGGGTAATAAATTAAGCTGTTAGAATTAATTTGAAGCTGCAATAGATTCCTAAGAAATTAGATAGCAATAATGTAGAACATCTGCTAAGGTAAGCTACAGAAAGCAAGCAGTGCCAGCCAAAGAGAGAGGTCATGTGGCTTGCAAACTGCAAGGCCATAGGTTCAGGGTTTCCCCAATCCCATGGGTGCATATGGCTTCCACATGCTCTGGATGCCAGATGTGGAGCTACAGGACTTAAGGTTTGCCCTTCTGGGTTTCCATTATGTTGGGACCCATTCCTTCTTTTTTTTTAATTGGTTCTTTTTAGTTATACATGACAGTATAATTCATTTTGATATAATTATATAGCATGGAATATATCTTATTCTAGTGAGGACCATTTTTATGGATATACATGATGGTGGGATTCACTATGGCATATTCATATAAGTACATAGGAAAATTATTTCAGATTAATCCCACTCTCTCCTTTTCCTATCCCTTCTCTCTTCCTTTCATTCCCCTTTGTCTAACCTACTAAACATATAGTCTTCTTCTTCCTTCCCTTATTGTGGGTAGCTTCCACATATCACAGAAAACATTTGACCTTTGCTTTTGGTGGACTTGGAATGATAGTCTCCAGATCCATCCATTTACTGGCAAATGTCATAAAATCATTATTTTTCCTTTATGGCTGAGTGATACTCTATTGTGTATATATACCACAATTTCTTTATCCTTTCATCTATTGAAGGGTATCTAAGTTGGTTTCATAGATTAGCTCCTGTGAGTTGAACTGTGGCTGTTTCACTGTAATATACTGATTTTTACTCCTTTGGATATATACTGAGGAGTGAGATAACTGGGTCAAATGATGGTTCCATTCCTAATTTTTTGAGTAAACTCCATACTGCTTTCCAGAGTGGTTGTACCAATTTGCAGTCCCACTAGCAATGTATGAGTGTACCCTTCCCCATTAGCAATGTATGAGTGTACCCTTTTCCCCACATCCTCACCAACATTTATTATTACTTGTATTCTTAATAATTGCCATTCTGAGTCGAGTTAGATAAAATCTTGGTGTAGCATTAATGTTAATTTCTTTAATTGCTAGAGATGTTTTCTTATATTTGTTGACCATTCATATTTCTTCTTCTGAGAAGTACCTGTTATTTTGTTTTTCTTCTTATTATTGATAGAAGAATGTATTTTGACATAGTATAATTCAAGGAATATAATATCCCATTCTTGTGGTTGTACATGATATGGAGTTATTCTGGTCATGTATTTATATATGAACATATTGTTCTTCCTAATCCTGTCCTCCTCCCTTCCCTTCATTATACTTTGTATAATCCAATAAATTTCTATTCTTCCCTGCCCACCTTATTGTGTGCTAGCATCCACATATCAGAGAGAACATTCAGATTTTTGTTTTGGGGGGATTGGCTTATTTTACTTAGTATGATAGTCTCCAGTTTCATCCATTTGCTGGCAAATGCCATAATTTCATTCTTCTTTATGGCTAAGTAATATTCCACTGTGTGTGTGTATCACATTTTCTTTATCCTTTTATCTGTTGAAGGGCACCTAGGTTGGTTCTGTAGCTTAGCTGTTGTGTATTGAGCTGCTATAAACATTAATGTGGCTGAATCACTATAGTATGCTGATTTTAAGTCCTTTGGGTATATGACAGGAAATGGGATAAAATGGATCAAATGAAGGTTCCATTCCCAGTATTCTAAAGACTCTCCATACTGCTTTCCAGAGTGGTTGCACCAATTTGCACTCCCACAATGTATGAGTTGACCTTTTTCCCTACATTTACTGCTATTTATATTCTTGATAATCTCCATTCTGAAGGGACTAAGATGAACTCTTGGTGTAATTTTAATTTGAATTTCTCTAATTGCTAGAGATGTTGAACATTTTTTCATGTATGTGTTGATTGATTGTATTTCTTCTTTTGAGAAGTGCTTGTTCAGTTTCTTTGCCCATTTATTGGTCAGGCTATTTGTGTTTGCTCCCCTCCCCCTTTGGAGCTAGGTTTTTTGAGTTCTTTATACATCCTGGAAATTAACTCTTTATCTGAGGTGCAGGTGGAAAATATTTTCTCCCAGTCTGTAGGCTCTCTATTCACATTCTTGATTGTTTCCTTTGTTGTGAAGAAGCTTTTTAGATTGGTGCCATACCATTTATTAATTCTTGATTTTACTTCTTGTGCTTTAGGAGTCTTGTTAAGGAAGTCAGTTCTTGAACCAATATGCTGGAGTGTGGAGCCTACATTTTCTGCTAGTCGGGTTTCTGGTCTAATTTCTAGGTCTTTGATTCACTTTGAGTTTTGTGCAGGGTGAGAAATACCCCATCCTTTCTTTTTATTCCCCCATTCCTCCCTTTTGGAATGGAAATGTTTACTGGACCATTACATGTTATTTATGTGTAAATTGCTTTTGATTTTGTTTAGCTTACAGTTAAGAGTTTGTCTTGGATCTCAGAGGAGTCCATGGACTTGGACTATTGAGTAAGGCTAAAAGTTTTAAGATTATGGGAACTCCTCAAGATGAACTTATTTTTGCAGAGTGAGGACGTCATAAATTTGGGGAGGGTCAAGAACAGAACATTATCGTTTAGATCTGGATTGTCCCCAACAGCTGTTGTTTTAAAGATTTGATGCCCAATCTCCAACTACGTCCAGAGACAGGACCTTTGGAAAATGACTGGATCGTGATGGCTCTGACCTCAACAGTAGATTAATCCTTTGATAGCTGAATGGACTATTGGGAGATGGCATAAAAGGTGGGGCACAGTAGGATGAAGCAAAACACTGGGGGTGTAACCTTGGCAACTAGACACCCTTCCAGGCAGAGAGCAAGTAGCTTGATCAGTTTCTTTCTCAAACTGATCCTACACTTTTATGTATTATTTAGCCTCCATTCTAAATGAAATATACTATGCCAGGGATCTGTCAAAGACGTTTTTCCAAAGGACAGGTATCCCTGAAGTCCTATACTTCTGAGAGGCTTCCAGGATGTGTATCTTAAGAGGTTAGGGCTAGGACTACACTTTGAGGGTTAAGATGGAGGTTCTTCCTTCATATACCAAACCTGGCATGGGACCAAGGAAGGCATGTGACTCAGTCCCTGAAGATCAGAGGCCATATCTATTGTGAGGGCTCTGTAGTCCTCTCTGGAAACCTTCTGTATATCTTGTATCCTGGGAGGACATAGTTATTGTGCCTCTGACCTAATGGATCATGGTTCATGATCTCTGACACAGCAGCACAGATGCCACCAGTGGCAGACTCAGAAGGTCCAGGATGTGGAAGGGAGGATCCTAGCAACCCAGAGTTCACTGGGAAGTCTCCACCAACTTCCCAGGCCACTGTCTCCAGAACCACAGCATGCAAAGTTTTAGAAATGCCAATGTTTAATGAATTATTCTGTGTGATGAAACTGGATCAGTGTGTATTTTCTTAGATAATATCCACATACTTGGTCAAGAACAAGCAAGCATACACATGCTTAGCCATTAAAGTGCCACCTTGAGAGAAGTGCTGGTATTCATAGGAGGAGAGAAGCATGTGGATAGGCTTTTGTCTGTATCCCAGTCAAAGGGGTCAGTACATACACACATTTTTCAGGAGTTCGAAAGCTGTTCTCCAAGGATAGGTACTGACTACAAAGAAGCAGTTGAGGGTCTGAGGGAAAAAGAAAACAAAGGTGCGGTGAGTGGAGGAGGCTGAGAAGGTTTGTGGTGCATCTTAAGGTCAATCTCAGTCTTATCCCTTTGGTAGGTCAGCAGGTGAGGGAAATGACATGTGCCCTCAGATGAGAACACCAGTCTGAAAACTGGGAGAGTCCTGACCTGTGTCTGGTTCAGAAGAATTATCTTGACCCAAGCATACTTACATCAATTTCCCCAGTGATGTAAGTATGATGTCAGTGACCTACAGAAGAACTACCAAGATTTCTCTGTGTGATTTAAGACCCTAACAGCTTGGGCTGGGGATGTGGCTCAAGCGGTAGCGTGCTTGCCTGGCATGTGTGCAGACCAGGTTCGATCCTCAGCACCACATACAAACAAAGATGTTGTGTCCGCTGATAAATAAAAAATAAGTATTAAAAAAAAAGACCCTAACAGCTCAAGTGGGATGCTTCATCTCAGTGTAAGCAGCTTTCAAATATATTCAATTAGGTCATATGCTGGTTAAGCCTCTGATAAGAAGGTTTACTAATTATAGGAAGGGTTGTTCATAGAGATGGGTTTTACCTTATCCTTATACCCCAAACAGGTGCTACAGCTCATGAGAGCCCAAGACAGAGCCTGGGAAGGAGGGTAGTGGGGCACTTCTCACCTGCCAACCCCCAAGCTCAGGGGCAGTATAGTGGGCCCTTAAAAATGGCACATTCAGGCAAAAGCAATGTTGGAATACTATCAGCACACGTTTCCCAAAGGCAGGGGAGTGGAGAAGTGGAGACCAGGTAAGGGACATTGTCTACTCAGGCCCAAAAGACAAGGACCAAGGGGAACATGAGCAGTCTGAAGGCCATGTGTCCCAGGAAGCAGGCAGCTACAATGGCATGAGTGGCCAGAGTTGGGAACTCAGGTTGGACAGGGCGCTTCAACGGACCCACGAGAAGCCTGTGAGATGAGCTCCCCTTGAGGCTTACGCAGGGTGGCCTGATGGGGCCTGCTGCTGGCTCACTCCTCTAGGTCCCTAAAAGTGACATTGTGAGTTGCTCCTACACCCCACTTCATGCACAAACAGAGCCCACATCTGTGAACACATGGAAGGCTGGCATTCTATTTTACCCTTTTCCGCCCTGGGGTATCTTGAAAAGGGCAGTTGTCAATGTTGTCCTCAAATTTGTAACACTTGGTTCTGCCCAGCTTCACATTCATGGCGAAAACCAATGGAGAATCCACCTGCCAGCACAAAAAGACTAGAGTAAATGACCCTTCTTGTTGTCCTTGGCAACAATTTGATTGTGTGATTGGGTTCAATCTAGGGAGAGACTAGAATCCTCTATTTTTTAGCTCACCCATGTGCTCACTGAAAACCAGGGCATTTTCTCTAGATCAGAAATTAAGAGTAAGGAGCAAATGGGCCTGGTGGAGGCTTAGGGATGATATAGTCTGATTCACACACACTACTGTGTCACCCATTTCCACCTCTCTTGCCCCCACTCTACCATACTGAGATACCAGCCTCACTCTCAGGAAGCATCTGAACCTAAGACTGCATTCCCAGAAGACAGGTGCCGTGGTTGGCGTGGCAATGGCTCTCCAAGTCCTTGACGGATCATCTCAGTCCCAAAAGAAGGAGCCTCCTCTATAACTTGTTGTCTATGCTTTGCTCTGAGCTGCAGCAAGAAAATTGCTGCCAGTGGTCCTGCTACACGTGGGCAACACATGGCTGGAACAACAGCATCAGATGGAAAACAACTTCTGGTCCTCTTTAAAAGTGCATATTTTCAATTTGTTCTTTTCACTTAATCCCACTCCATTCTACTTCCTTACAGTCCATGTCATCCCACCCCATCCATCCATTCTTCCCAACCCACCAAAATGACCCTCCATCTGCCAGGGCCAGAGGTCAGGCTCCAGACTGAGAAGGCACAGGGCAGCACAACCAGCCAGGATGCTGCACACGAGCTGCCCCGGAGGCTTCAGCTCTCTGTGGGGTTGGAGTCCCTCTGCCCTTCTTACAGTCTGTCAGAGCGGAGGAAGAGTGATGCTCTCCCTCATGAAACTAGAAGTGCTCCATTAGGAGATAAAACGTACTCCAAGTGGTGCTCTATAGAGATTGCTTTCAAGGAAGAACATTTTACTAATAAGAATAAGAATGGCCAAAGGCAGTGTCTGATAATGTCAATTTACTATGTAGAGACACACTTAGGAGTCCAGAGCAGCGAGAAATCAGAAAAGGGAGCTGAGCCCACAGTGGCTCTTGAGTCTGATGGTGGATCCAATTTTTCCTTCAATTCATTCTCTCTCTCTTTCTCTCTCTCTCTCTCTCTCTCTCTCTCTCTCTCTCGTATTTTTTTAACTCTTTCACTTTTCCTAATTATCTTTTTTTTAAATATTATGTTTGACATATTTTATCAGTCTCTATCTATGGGCATTTTCTTTTGTTAGTCATTTAATCTTATTTCAAAATCATTCATTTAAATCATTTCACAAACACGAAAAAGTTGGTACATGAGTAAACATTTACCTAATTTAAAAGAATTTCTAAGTCAAATACATTCTAAATACTAAAACTAAATGAAGTAGGTTATATTTAACCAAAGTATGAACTACAAATGTTGAAAAAACATATTCATTAACGATACCCCCCCACCCCCATGGTCTCTCACTGAGTGGCAGGTGCAGAGGGCAAGAGAGGAGAGGATAACACTCACGTCCACTTTCTTGGCATTCAGGATTTTCAACAACTTGTAAGCAAACTGGTCTTCATTGAGACGGTTAAATTTGTACACGGCAAACTCCAATGTAGGAGGGAAGTACTGATCCTTGACAATTGGGTCTTCTGGCTTAGTTGTTTCTTCTCTATATAAGATAGGACTCGCCAGGAGCTGGCGACCTAAGAGAAGCAGCAGCGGGGCCCAGGGCAGAACCATTCTCCCAGCTGGAAATAGCTTGGTGCAGGCACACGCAACCCCTGCCTTTACACTTGCCAGTTCCAGTCCTACCGGAGCCTATAATCTTATCTGCTGGGCCACCAAACTCCTCCCTGTGAGCCTCCTCTCTGCCATCACACCCTGTCCCTTCCAACATGTGTCCTCGCCTCCTCCAGTCAAAACTCTTGCATGCGATTTTTACACAGTAGGGAGGGACAGGAACCAGGCAGGATGGGTTGGGCTGGACCAGCAATGAGAGGGAGTGTCTCCTGACCTGAGTTCCAGCCACACTTGCACCGAGTGCCTTCAGGAGATAGAGGTGCCTGGATGTAGATGCTCTGGAAGCAGATGCTGACATGAGGATCAAGCTCAAGAGGTATAGTGGAAGGCAACCAGGCAAGGAGGGCCAGAGACAAAAAGGATGAGAGAACGCGAAGCATGGTGCATAATGTAAAGGTACAGCTATGAGAGATCATGGGACAGGCTCAGAACCTGCTTGGGGATTCCTGGCCCAAGGCCTGAGGGAGAAGGCGTGACAAATGCTCTCAGTCTTTGCTTTCATACTGACTTGTAGCTCTGGGCCTGCTACACTGGCAGAACATCCTCCTCACAGGGAGAGAGAAAAACAAATAGGGGTTGACAGCTGCTGCTAGCCAGTATGGATATTGGCTTTTAGCAAGAGGAGGATAACACTGAACCCCACATTGAGGGCAGTCAGGGACAGAAATGGAGCTTGGGGATATAAAAATGTCGTACATTCAGTATCAGGTCACTTTCTCCTAAGCACTGGTGAACCCAGGTGGAACCTGGGTCAGAGGTAAGGCCACAGATTGAGGATTGTAATAAGGTAAAAGACACAATTAAGAAATTGTAATAGTTATTAACCTGAATGTACATATCACTGTGGATTTGGGGGTTTTAAATTCTCTGTTTGTTCTTTATAGTTACACATGACAGTAGAATGTACTTTGACTTATCACACATACATAAGAGTACAACTTCCCATTATTGTGGTTGTACATGATGTAGAGTTACACTGGTCATGAATTCATATGTGAACGTGTAATGTCTGATTTATTCTGCTCTCTTTCCTATTCCCATTCCCTCTCCCTTCCGTTCATTCCCTTTTGTCTGATCCAATGAACTTTAATTCTTCAATCCCCCCACATTTTATATTAGCATCCACATATCAGAGAAAACATTTGGCCTTTGGTTTGGCGGGGTGGTTGACTCATTTCACTGAGAACAATAGTCTCCATTTAGTTCTATCCATTTACCAGCAAATGTCATAATTTCATTCTCTTTTATGGCTCAGTAATATTCCAGTGTGTTTGTGTGTGTGTGTGTGTGTGTGTGTGTGTATCACATTTCTTTATTCATTCATCTGTTGAAGGGCACCTAAGTTGGTTCCATAACTTAGCTATTGTGAATTGATGTGGCCACGTCACTATAGTATGTTGATTTTAAGTCCTTTGGATACGTGCCAAGGAGTAGGATAACTGCGTCAAATGAAAGTTCCATTCCCAGTTTTCTGAAAAATCTCTATAATGCTTTCCAGACTGGTTGCACCAATTTGCAGTCCCACCAGCCATGTATGAGTGTACTTTCCCCCCTATTTTTGACTTTCTATCCTTTTTAAAAACTTATTTATTTATTCTAATTTGTTATACATGATAGCAGATGCATTTCAATTTATAGTACACATATAGAGCACAATTTTTTCACGTCTCTGGTTGTACACAAAATAGAATCACACCGTTTGTGTCTTCATACATGTACTTAGGATGATGGTGTCCATCTCATTCCACCATCTTTCCTACACCCATTGCCCCTCCCTGCCCCTCCCTCCCCTTTGCCCTATCTAAAGTTCATCCATTGGCTAACTTCACTCAGCATTATATTCTCCAACTCCATCCATTTACCTGCAAATGCCATGATTTTGTTCTCTTTTATTGCTGAGTAATATTCCATTGTGTATATATGTACCACAATTTCTTTAACCATTCATCTATTGAAGGGCATCTAGGTTGATTCCACATTTAGCTATTGTGAAATGTACTGCTATAAACATTGATGTGGCTGCATCAATGTAGTATTCTGTGTTTAAGTCCTTTGGGTATAAACTGAGAAGTGGGATAGCTGGATAAAATAGTGGTTCCATTCCAAGTTTTCCAAGGAATCTCCCTACTGCTTTCCAGATTGGTTGAACCAATTTGCAGTCCCACCAGCAGTATATGAGTGTGCCTTTTTCCCTGCATCCTCGCCAACACTTACTTTCTATCCTTTTAAAGCATGAGATGAATGCAGTGAACTTTCCTCTGAGAACTTCCTTCATAGTGTACTAGAGATTTTGATATATTCTATTGCTATTCTCATTTACTGCTAAGAATTTTTTAATTTTATCCCTGATTTCTTCTGTTATCCATCGGTCATTCAACAGTATATCATTTAGTCTCCAGGTTGATAGAGTAGCTTTTATTTTTATTTTATCATTGTTTTCAAATGTCATTTCATTATGATCTGATGGATTCCAAAGTATTATCTCTATTCTTTTATATTCTCTAAGAGTTGCTCGGTAGCCTAAGATATGGTCTACTTAGAGAAGGATCCATGTGCTGTAAGAAAAAAGTGTATTTAGTCCTTGATGGATGAAATAATCTATATTCTACATAAATCTATTAAGTCTAAATTATTGCTTGTATTTGTAGTTCTATATGTTCTTTATTTAGTTTTTGCTTGGAGTATCTATCCAGTGATGAGAGAGGCATGTTAAAGTCAACAAGTATTATAGTGCTGTTGTCTTTTGGATTCTTAAAATTGAGAAGGGTTTGTTTGATGTATGTAGATGTTTGGGGCATAAATATTTGTGATTGTTATGTCATCTTGATGTATAATTCCCTTAAGGAGTATGATATATCCTTCTTTGTCCCTTCTGATTAGCTTTGGCTTAAAGTGCACTTTATTTGATATGAAGATAAAACCCCTCGCTGCTTGTTTATGAGATCCATGTGAATAATATATATTTTTTTCCTCCTTTAACCTTTAGTCTGTGAATATCTTTGCCTATAAAGTGAGTCTTTCAGAGACATCATGTTGTTGTTGGGTCTTGTTTTTTAATCCAATATACCAGTCTATGTCTTTTTTAAAATATTTTTTAGCTGCAGATGGAACAATATCTTTATTTATTCATTTATTTTTTACATGGTGCCAAGGATCAAACCCAGTGCCTCACATGTGAGAGGCAATTGCTCTACCACTGGGCCACAGCCCCAGCCCCAGTCTATGTCTTTTGATTTAGGAATTTAGACCATTTACTTTCAATGTTATAATTGAGAAATGATTTTTCCCTGTTATTTTCATTTACTTTTGGTTTTTATTTGAATTGGTTTCTCCTTTGATTGACTATTCTTCTAGTGTAGTTTTCTCCCTTTGCTAGTTTTCAATTTTATTTTTCATTTCTTCTTCATGATATATTTTATTGATTATGTTTTATAGTATAGGTTTTCTAGTTGTGAATTCTTTTAATTTTTGTTTATCATGGAAAGTTTTTATTTTATTGTCAATTCTGAAGCTTTATTTTCCTGGGTATAGTATTCTTAGCTGACATCCATTTTCTCTCAGAGCTTGGCATATTTTATTCCAAGACCTCCTAGCTTTGAGGATCTGGGTTGAGAAATCAGCTGAGATCTGGATTTGTTTTCCTCTACACATAATCTGACTTTTTTTCTGGCAACCTTTAAAAGTCTATTCTTGTTCTTTATGTCAGGCATTTTCATAATAATGTGACTTGATGTGGGTGTGTTGTGATTTTATGTATTTGGGGTTCTGTAAGCCTTCTGTATTTTTTTTTTCTTTAAACATTACAAATTGGATATTTTGATTGCTTTTGTGACAGGAAGAAAAAAAATTTCTAAATCTGAAATAATATTTAAAATACATTCTTTTTTATTAGCTACACATGTCAGCACAATGATCTTGACAATTCATACATTTGAATCAAAAGGGGTATAATTTCTCATTTTTCTGATTGTACAGGTTGCAGAATCACATTGGTTACACAGTCACCTATATACATACAGCAATAATAATGTCTATTCTATTCCACTGCCCTTCCTATCCCCCTTCCCCTTCCTTCCCCTTCCATCATCACTTCTCTCTACCCAATCTAATGTGACACACTTTTTTTTTCCTCACAACATCATACATGTATTCTGTATAAGATGAGAGTCTCCTTCCATCTTCCCCTTCTCCCTCCTTTTTCCTCCCACCTCTCTTCCCTACTTAGTGCTAATCTTCTTCTCATGCTCTTCCTCCCTATCCCATTTTGAGTCACCCCTGTTATATCAGAGAAGACATTGGCATTGGTTTTTTAGGGATTGGCTAACTTCACTTAGCATAATCTGCTCTAATGCCATCCATTTCCTGCAAATGCCATGATCTTGTTATTTTTTAGTGCTGAGTAATATTCTATTGTGTATAAATGCCACATTTTTTATCCACTCATCTATTGAAGGGCATCTAGGTTGGTTCCACAGTCTAGCTATTGTGAATTGTGCTGCTATAAACACTGATGTGGCTGTGTCCCTGTAGTATGCTCTTTTTAGGTCTTTTGGGTATAGTCTGAGAAGGGGAATAGCTGGATCAATTGGTGGTTCCATTCCCAGCTTTCCAAGGAATCTCTATACTGCTTTCCAAATTGGCTGCACCAATTTGCAGTCCCACCTGCAATGTATGAGTGTACCTTTTTCCCTGCATCCTCACCAGCACTTGTTGTTGTTTGACTTCATAATGGCTGCCATTCTTACTGGAGTGAGATGGTATCTTAGAGTGGTTTTAATTTGCATTTCTCTGATTGCTAGAGATGGTGAGCATTTTTTCATGTATTTGTTGATTGATTGTGTATCCTCTTCTGAGAAGTGTCTGTTCAGGTCCTTGGCCCATTTGTTGATTGGGTTATTTGGTTTTTTTTTGTTGTTTAACTTTTTGAGTTCTTTGTATACTCTAGAGATTAGAGCTCTATCTGATGTTTGAGGGGTAAAAATTTGTTCCCAGGATGTAGGCTTCCTATTCATCTCACACATTATTTCTCTTCCTGAGAAAAAACTTTTTAGTTTGAATTCATCCCATTTGTTGATTATTGGTTTTAACTCTTGTGCTATAATGTCTTATTAAGGAATTTGGGGCCTGCCCCCACGTGATGGAGATTAGGGCCAACTTTATCTTCTATTAGACACAGAGTCTCTGGTTTGATTCCTAGCTCCTTGATCCATTTTGAGTTAACTTTTGTGCATGGTGAGAGAAAGGGATTCAATTTCATTTTGTTGCATATGGATTTCCAGTTCTCCCAGTACTATTTGTTGAAGATGCTATCCTTTCTCCATTGCATGCTTTTAGCACCTTTGTCTAATTTAAGGTAGTTGTAATTTTGTGGATTTGTCTCTGTGTCCTCTATTCTGTACCATTGGTCTACCAGCCTGTTTTGGTGCCAGTACCATGCTGTTTTTGTTACTGTTGCTCTGTAGTATAGTTTAAAATCTTGTATCACGTTACCACCAGTTTCACTCTTCCTGCTTAGAATTACTTTGGCTATTCTGGGTCTCTTATTTTTCCAGATGAATTTCATGATTGCTTTTCCTATTTCTGCAAGGAATGTCATTGGGATTTTGATGGGAATTGCATTGAATCTGTAAAGTGCTTTTGGTAATATGGCCATTTTAATAATATTAATTCTGCCTATCCATGAGCAAGGTATATCCTTCCATCTTCTAAGGTCTTCTTCTATTTCTTTCTTTATAGTTCTGTAGTTTTCATTATATAGATCTTTTCACCTCTTTTGTTAGGTTGATTCCCAGGTATTTTATTTTATTTTTTTGAAGATATTGTGAATGGGGTAGTTGTCCTCATTTCCATTTCATTGAATTTATCACGGATATATAGGAATGCCTTTAATTTATGGGTGTTTATTTTATATCCTGCCACTTTGATGAATTCATTGACTAGTTCTAGAAGTTTCTTGGGTGAGCTTTTTGGGTCTGCTAGGTATAGGATCATGTCATCGGCAAATAGTGATAATTTAAGTTCTTCTTTTCCTATCTTTATGCCTTTAATTTCTTTCATCTGTCTAATTGCTCTGGCTAGTGTTTCAAGAACTATGTTGAATAGAAGTGGTGAGAGAGGGCACCCCTGTCTTGTTCCAGATTTTAGAGGGAATGTCTTCAATTTTTCTCCATTTAGAATGATGCTGGTCTGAGGCTTAGCGTAGATAGCTTTTACAATGTTGAGGTAAGTTCCTATTATCCCTAGTTTTTCTAGTGTTTTTAACATAAAGGGATGCTGTATTTTTCTGCATCTATCTAGATGATCATATGGTTCTTTTCTTTAAGTCTATTGATGTGGTGAATAACATTTATTGATTTCCATATATTGAACCAGCCATGCATCCTGGGGATGAATCCCACTTGGTCATGGTGCACGATCTTTTTGATATGTTTTTGTATACGATTTGCCAGAATTTTATTGAGGATTTTTGCATCTATATTCATTAGGGATATTGGTCTGAAGTGTTCTTTCTTTGAAGTGTCTTTATCTGGTTTTGGAATCAGGGTGATGTTGGCCTCGTAGAATGAATTTGGAATTATTCCCTCTTTTTCTATTTCCTGAAATAGATTGAAGAATATTGGTATTAGTTCTTCTTTAAAGGTCTTGTAAAACTTTGCTGTACATCCATCCAGTCCTGGGCTTTTCTTGGTTGGTAATCTTTTGATGGCTTCTTCTATTTCCTCAATTGATATTGGTCTGTTTAAGTTGTGTATATCCTCCTGACTCAATCTGGGCAGATCATATGACTTAAGGAATTTATCGATGCCTTCACTATCCTCTATTTTGTTAGAGTATAAGGTTTCCAAATAATTTCTAATTATATTCTGTATTTCTGAAGTGTCTGTTGTGATGTTGCCTTTTTCATCCCATATGCTAGTAATTTGGGTTCTCTCTCTTCTTCTCTTCATTAGCATGGCTAATGGTCTATCAATCTTATTTATTTTTTCAAAGAACCAAATTTTAGTTTTGTCAATTTTTCAATGGTTTCTTTTGTTTCAATTTCATTGATTTCAGCTCAGATTTTAATTATTTCTTCACTTCTACTGCATTTGCTGCTGATTTGTTCTTCTTTTTCTAGGGCTTCGAGATGTAATGTGAGGTCATTTATTTGTTGGCTTTTTCTTCTTTTAAGGAATGATCTTCATAAAATAAATTTTTCTTTTAGTACTGCTTTCATAGTGTCCCAGAGATTTCAATATGTTGTGTCTGAGTTTTCATTTACCTCTAAGAATTTTTTATTTTCCTCTTTGATGTCTTCTGTAACCCTTTGTTCATTCAGTAGCATATTGTTTATTCTCCATGTGATGTAGGAATTTTTCTTCCTTATTTTATCATTGATTTCCAATTTCATTCCATTATGATCAGATAAAATGCATGGTAGTATCTCTACTCCTTTGTATTTGCTAAGATTTGCCCTATGACATAATATATGGTCTATTTTTGAGAAGGATCCATATGCTGATGAGAAAAAAATGCATCTGCTTGATGTTGGGTGGTATATTCTATATATGTCAATTAAATCTAAGTTATTAATTGTATTATTGAGTTCTATAGTTTCTTTATTCAACTTTTGTTTGGAAGATCTGTCCAGTGGTGAGAGAGGTGTGTTAAAATCTCCCATGATTATTGTGTTGTGGTCTATTTGACTCTTGAACTTGAAAAGAGTTTGTTTGATGAACATAGCTGCACCATTGTTTGGGGCATATATATTAATGATCGTTAAGTCTTGTTGGTGTAAGGTTCCCTTGAGCAGTATATAGTGTCCTTCATTATCCCTTTTGATTAACTTTGGCTTGAAGTCTATTTTATTTTATATGAGTATGGACACCCCTGCTTGCTTCCGAGGTCCATGTGATTGGTATGATTATTCCAAACCTTTCACCTTCAGTCTGTGTATGTCTTTTCCTATCAGATGAGTCTCCTGTAGGCAGCATATTGTTGGATTTTTTTTTAAATCCAGTCTACTAGCCTATGTCTTTTGATTGGTAAATTTAAGCCATTAACCTTTAGGGTTACTATTGAGACATGGTGTGTATTTCCAGCCATATTTGGTTATTTTTGCTACTTAACATGATTTGTTTTTCCTCTTTGATTAGCTTTTGCTTTACTGTACTACCTCCCACTGTTGGTTTTCATTGTTATTTTTCATTTCCTCTTCATGTAATGTTTTGCCAAGGATGTTTTGAAGTGCTGATTTTCTAGCTGCAAATTCTTTTAACTTTTGTTTATTGTGGAAGGTTTTTATTTCATCTTCAATCCTGAAGCTTAATTTCGCTGGATACACGATTCTTGATTGGAACCCATTTTCTTTCAGCATTTGAAATATGTTGTTCCAGGATCTTCTAGCTTTCAGAGTCTGTGTTGAAAGATCAGCCATTATCCTGAATGGTTTACCCCTAAATGTAATCTGCTTCCTTTCTCTTGTGGCTTTTAAAATTCTCTCCTTATTCTGTATATTGGGCATCTTCATTACAATGTGTCTTGGTGTGGATCTCTTGTGATTTTGCACATTTGCCGTCCTGTAGGCTTCTAGGATTTGGATTTCTGTTTCATTCTTCAAGTCTGGGAAGTTTTCTAGTATTATTTCATTGAACAGATTGCTCATTCCTTTGGTTTGGCCCTCTATACCTTCCTGTATCCCAATAACTCTTAAGTTTGGTCTCTTTGTTATCCCATATTTCTTGGATGTTCTGCTCATGGTTTCTTAACAGTCTCACTGAGCTGTCTATGTTCTTTTCAAGTTGAAATATTTTGTCTTCATTGTCTGATGTTCTATCTTCTAAGTGTTCTACTCTGCTGGTAATACTCTCATTTGAGTTTTTAATTTGGCTTATTATTTCCTTCATTTCCAGGATTTCTGGTTTTTTTTTAACCTCTATCTCCCTGTAGAGTTGATCTTTTGCTTCTTGGATTTGTTTATGTAATTCATTGTCAAAGTGATCTTTCATTGTCTGCATTTGCTGTTTAATGTCTTCCTTGAGACTCCAGATCATATGAAGCATGTATATCCTGAACTCTTTTTCTGACATTCCATCTGCTGCAGATATTACCTCTTCTAATGTTGAATTGACCTGCATTGTTTGTGGTCCTTTCTTTCCTTGTCTTTTCATACTGCTCACGTTTCTTTCCAGGTTTGTGAAACTGTTGTGTTAATGATTTTCCCCCTATATATTTATATTGCTCTTGTATGGTTCCAAAAATCTCTCTTTTGTAGAAAAAGACAATGTTAACAGTTCCCAATATCAATAGTACATCATCTAATTGCAAGTTTTCATTATTAATACATTTATAGCTAGACTCTAAGTCTATAGATGTTGGCATCAATTATTATTTTAAAATATAGTCATTAGTTTCATAAAAGGCATACCATTTCTGGTGGCATATAGAAAACTGAATTTCAGATGTAGGATGTTATGTTTAGGGAAAAAGGAGTGAGGGTATGGGGTTATTCTAACTTAGCAATTTTGAAGAACTCTAACCAATAGACAGATAATTTGCGGAAGAATGTATAGATTCAAACTCCTATCTGTATTTAGAAAGTTACCCTACATATAAATAGTAAAAGTTAAGGGGTTGAAAGTGGGATAGAGGGAGTAAGAAGGAAAAAAATAACAAGGAAAGAAAGAGAAAAAAAGAGAGAGGGAAAAAGAAAATAAGAAAAAAAAGGGGGGAGGTGAGGCATATGCAATTCCTCTATATTATATTATTCTGGTGATTCAGTTGTTAAAGTCCTACTTCATGCACAGTTCTTGGTTTCACATATGTTGAGGTTGTAAGGACAAAAGGGGGAAGGGTAGAGGAGACTGGATGAATGGATGAGAAGAGAAAGAGAGAATAAAAGAAAGAAAAAAAAAAGTCTCTCAGAACTCTGTTTCCTTTCTTCCAGTAGGCGGCGTTCTCTATTCCTAGCTTGAGCCTCTGCATTCAGGGTAATGGATGAAGCCAGTGTGAAAGGACTTGAGCTTCCACCTGTATCCTCCCTACTCTAGTCTCTGAGATGGAAACCAGGTGCCTGTAAGTTGTTGTTTTGTGTTGATAGCTACACCCCCCCCAAAAGCTTGTGGGGAAAATTTTGAGTAATCGCAACTAAGGGTTGGGGGAGTTGGAAACTGGGTACCTGGATCAGCCGCAGAACCTTGCTGGTAGCCACGCCCCCAGGGTTGATAGGTTTTAAGGGTTGATGGGATTTTCCAAGATAGGTTCCATATGTTTCTCTCGTAAGGTGTTTGGTGAGGTGGGGAGTGCTGGGGAAAGCCTTGTGTTTGTACCGAGCTCGATCTGGTGACCCGCAAGCAAAGCCTCTGTGTTCTGTGCCTCCTTTCGTCTACACCCCAGCAGCCCACACCACCTCCTCCTCCGGTCTGCCACGTGGCTGGCGCCGGCTGGGTTTCCTCCTCCAGTCTGGCCCCTTCTGTATTTTTTTAATTTTCCATTTCATTCTTTAGGTTTGGGAACTTTTCTGATATTATTTCATTTAAAAGATTGTGCATTCCTTTTGTTTATATCTCTGAGCCTTCATCTCTCCTGAAAAGTCTTAAATTTGATCTTTTCAAATTATCCCATACTTCTTGGAAGTTCTGGTCAGGGTCTCTTAACATCTTTTCTCCGTGGTCAATTTTATTTTCAAAATTATATATTTTGTCTTTATTGCCTGAAAGTCTGTCTTCCAAGTGGTCTGGTCTGTTGGTGATCCTTTCCATTGAATTTTTAATTTGGTTTATTTATTTGAATATTTCTGCTTGATTTTTTTTCAGAATCCCTCTTTATTGAAGTGATCTTTCACTTCCTGAATTTTCTCTCTGGTTTCCTTCCTTATTCTTTACCTTGTAGATCAGTTTAAGTATGTACATTCTAAACTCCTTCTCTTCCGAGTCCCCAATCTGATTTGAAGGTCCAGTGTTAAATTCCAATAAAGTCCCCCCACCTTTTTTGTTCATAGACCCACCTTACTGAGAAGCTGCCTTTCTGCTTTCTTGGTTTCATGCTATGGAGCTGCCAGGAATCAATCTCCTCTATTTCATTATTTTGAAAATCCTCTACCCTGGATTTGAATTATAGAGCAGATCAAGTGACAATATTAAAAAAAAATGACCATTCCAAGATCATGTTGGAAGATTCTAACACATCTCTCATCTCCCACATATGATAATAAGAAGGCTAAATACTGTAAAAGACACAGCTAACACTAGTTAATTAGTGAATTTCTGTAGTGGTTTAGTCAGCTTTTTTTTTAATCACTGTGACCCAAAGACCTGACAAAAACAATATAAAGGAGGAAAAGTTTATTTTGGCTCACAGTCTCAGAGGTTCAGTCCATGGTCAGCCAACTCCACTATTCTAGGTCCAAGTGAGGCAGCATATGGTGGAAGCGTGTGGGAAAGGAAAGCAGCTCAGGACATGGCAACCAAGAAGCAGAAAGAGACCTCCACTCACCATAGACAAAATAGAAACTGTAAAGGCATGACCCCAGTGACATAACTCCTCTACTTCCCACCCAACCTGCCTACAGTGAACACCCAGTTAATCCATATCAGTGGATTAATGTACTGATTAAGCTGTACTTCTCATAACCTAATTATTTCACCCTTAAAAATTCTTGCATTATCTCGCACATGAGCTTTTGGGGGACACTTTATATATAACAATAAGTAGCTACTGTAAACTGTTTTACTCAATAGAAAACAGAATTAATTTTAATTTGTGGTAAAATACACTTAATACAAAATCTACACTTTTCAACATTTTTTAAATTCTCATTTTAACTGGTGCATTTTAATATACAAATAGTAGAATTCATTGTTTTGTATTCATACATGCTAACATACTTTGATTATTTCATTGACTACTACCTCTCCTTTTTTCTCCCTACCACCTTCTAAAATCCACTAGTCTTTCTTCTATTTTCATGAAATATTTTCCCCCTTTTTTCTCTCTAGCTCTGACATATGAGAGAAAACATAGTACTGTTGATTCTTTGAGTCTGACTGATTTCACTCAACATGCTACTCTCCAATTCCATCCATTTTCTTACAAGATAGTGCACCATGACCAACTGAGAATCATCCCAGCGATACAAGGTTGGTTCAACATACAGAAATCAATAAATGTAATTCAACACATCAATAGACTTAAAGATAAGAACCATATGATCATCTCAATAGACACAGAAAAAGCATTCAACAAAATACAGCATCCCTTCATATTCAAAACACTAGAAAAACTAGGGATAACAGGAGCATCATAAAGGCTATCTATGCTAAACCCCATACCAACATCATTCTAAATGGAGAAATATTGAAGGCATTCCCTCTAAAACCTGGAAGAAGACAGAGATACTCTCTTTAACCACTTCTATTTAACATAGTTCTTGAAATACTGGCCAGAGCAATTAGACCAGATGAAAGAAATTAAAGGGATACAGATAGGAAAAGAAGAACTATTATCTCTATTTGCTGATGCTATGATTCTATATCTAGAAGACCCCCAAAAAATTCCACAAGGAAACTTCTAGAACTAGTAAATGAATTCAGAAAATATCAGGATATAAAATCAACACCCATAAATCAAGGGCATTTCTGTATATCAGTGACAAATCCTCAGCCTCAAAATAAAATAAAATAAAATACTTGAAATATCTGTACAATGAAAACTACAGAACCCTAAAGAAAGAAATCAAAGAAGACCTTAGAAGATGAAAATATCTACCTTTTACTCTTGAATAGGAAGAATTAATATTATCAAAATGACGATACTACCAAAAGCACTATACAGATTTAATGCAATTCCAATAAAAATCCCAATGGCATTCCTCATAAAAAAAACAAATAGCAGTCATGAAATTCATTTGGAAAAATAAGAGATTCAGAATAGCTAAAGCAATCCTTAGCAGGAAGAGGGAAGCAGGTGGCATCACTATACCAAAATTTAAACTATACTCCAGAGCAATAGTAACAAAAACAGCATGCTATTGGCATCAAAACAGATTGGTAGACCAATGGTACAGAATAGAGGACACAGAGACTAACCCACAAAATTACCATTATCTTATATTAGGCAAAGGCACCAAAAACTGTATTGGAGAAAAGATAGGTTCTACAACAAATGGTGCTGGGAAAACTGGAAACCCATATGCAACAAAATGAAATTAAACCCCTATCTCTCACTATGCACAAAACTCAACTCAAAATGGATCAAGGACCTAGGAATAAAACCAGAGACCCTGTATCTAACAGAAGAAAAAGTAGGCCCTAATCTTCATCATGTGGGATTAGGCCCCAGCTTCCTTAATAAGACTCCTATAGCGCAAAAATTAAAATCAAGAATCACTAAATGGGATGGATTCAAACTAAAAAGTTTCTTCTCAGCAAAAGAAACAATCTGTGAGATGAAAAGAGAGCTTACATCTTGGGAGCAAATTTTTACCCCTCACACATCAGATAAAGCACAAGTTTCTAGGATATATAAATAACTCATAGAGCTAAACAACAACAACAAAACAAACAAACAAATAACCCAATCAATAAATTGGCCAAGGACCTGAACAAACACTTCTCAGAAGATATACAATCAATCAACAAATATATTAAAAAATGTTCATCATCATTTGCAGTTAGAGAAATGCAAATCAAAACCACTCTAAGATTTCATCTCACTCCAGTCAGAATGGCAGCTATTATGAAGACAAACAACAATAAGATGTGGGGATAAGTGCATGGAGTACTGCTTACATAGCATACACTAAGGGCATCTGAGTGTCAGGCCACTCCACTAGTGCTAGGTGCGTGAGAGCGGCAGGCCGTTTACCCCGTAGGCACAGCCCTGGGCATGAGGCCATGTGTTGCCGTCCGTCTGCTTGCTCCACGGCCCACTCCTCGATTGGTAGCTGTAAGGACATTTAGCAGAAATTGCATTGGTGGCTGCCTATAATTTGCTTAGCACTGCCTGAGTATATATACATGGTAACTGCGCAATAAAATTAGACCTCATTCCTGCTTAGTCTCCGTGGTCTTTATTAATGACTCTGCAGCCACACTCTCCTCTACCCTGTTCCATGGACATCCTCACTGGACAAGAGAGCCCATGCAATAAGTGTTAGCAAGGATGTGGGGGAAAAGGTACACTCAAACACTGCTGGTGGGACTGCAAATTGGTGCAGCCAATATGGAAAACAATATGAGGATTTCTTGGAAAATTGGGAATGGAACCACCATTTGACCTAGCTATCCCTCTCCTTGTTCTATACCCAAAGGACTTAAAAACAGCATACTACAGGGACACAGCGACATCAATATTTCTAGCAGCACAATTCACAATAGCTAAATTGTGGAACCAACCTAGATGCCCTTCAGTAGATGAATGTATTTTAAAAATGTGGCATTTATACACAATGGAATATTACTCAGCAATAAAAGAGAATAAATTAATGGTATTTGCAGGTAAATGGATGGAGTTAGAGGAGATAATGCTAAGTGAAGTTAGCCAATCCCAAAAAAACAAATGCCAAATGTTTTCTCTGATATAAGGAGGCTGATTCATAGTGGGGTAGGAGGGGCAGCATGGGAGGAATAGATGAATTCTAGATAGGGCAGAGGGGTGGGAAGAGAAGGCAGGGGGCATGGGGTTAGAAATGATGGTGGAATATGATGCTCATTATTATCCAAAGTACATGTATGATGGCACAAATTGGTGTGTGAGTATACTTTGTATACAACCAGAGATGTGAAAAATTGAGATATATATATATATAAATGCATTCCATCGTCATATATAAATTTTTTTAAATTAATTTCAAAATGGTAAATTAAAAAAATTAAAACCAAAAGAAAAAAAACAATAAATGGACTAAGAAACTGAACAGACACTTCACAGAAGATATATGATGAATTGTCAAAAAATTTATGAAAAAATGTTTAACATCTCTAGCAATTAGAGAAATGCAAATTAAAACTACACTGAGTCCATCTCTCTCTGGTTAGAATGACAATTATTTAGAATACAAGTAACACTAAATGTTGATGAGGATATGGATAAAAAGATTCATTTGTACATTGCTGCAACCACTCTGAAAAGCAGTTTGAAGATTTCTCAGAACACTGGTAATAAGGAATTCATTTGACCCAGTTATCCCACTCCTTGGCATATACCCAAAGGACTTAAAATCAACACACTATAGTGATGTGGCCACATCAATGTTTATAGTAGCTGAATTCACAATATTCAAGCTAAGGAACCAACCCAAATGCCCTTCAACATATGAATGGATAAAGAAAATGTTGTGTATATACGCACAATGGAATATTAGTGAGCCATAAAGAAGAATGAAATTATGGCATTTCCTAGTAAATGGATGGAACTGGAGACTATCATGCTAAGTAAAATATGCCAATCCCCCAAAACCAAAATCCAAATACTCTTTCTGATATGCAAATGCTAGCACACAATGTGGGGGAGGAGAATAGAAGTTCATTGGATCAGACAAAGGGAAATGAAGGGAAGGTAGTGGGGATGGAAATAGGAAATACAGTAGAATGAGTCAGACATAACTTTCTTATGTTCATTATGAATACACAACCAGTGAAATTCCACATCATGTACAATCACAAGTTGTGGTATCCTAATTAGAATAAAGGGTACTCAACATATGTATAATATGTCAAAGTTAAACTCTATTGTCATGTATATCAAAAAATGACAAATTAAAAAGTGAAAACATTTTAAAGATTGTCTTTTTTCCAATATGTTTTTGATGCTTTTGTCAAAGGTTCAATGACTGCATCTGTGTAGATTTATCTCTATGTCTTCTACTCCATTGGTCTACATGTCTGTTTTCATGCCATGTTGTTTTTGTGACTATAGCTCTGTGATATAATTTGAATTTGGTTATTATGATGACTCCAGCATTACTTTTCCTAGTCAAGATTGCATTAGGTATTCTGGGTCTTCTATTCTTCCAAATGAATTTTAGAACTATTTCTCCAAGTTCTGTCATTGGTGTTTCGATTCAGGTTACATTGAATCTTTAGATTGCTTTCAGTATCATGGCCATTTTAACTCTATTAATTCTGCCTATCCAAGAACATCAGAGATCTTTTCAACTTCTAGTGACTTCTTCAATTCCTTTCTTCAGTGCTTTATAATTTTCATCATGGAGATTTCTTACCTCCTCATTTAGATTTATTCCTAGATATTTTAAAATATATTATAAGTAGAATTGATTAACCTGATTTTCTTTTCAAGGGGTTTATTATTAAAGTATTGAAAAGCTATTTTTTATGTTGATTGATAGAAGTTCAAGCTATTTTGTTGAATTTGTTTATCATTTTTATAAGTATTCTGGTGGGATTTTTGGATCTTTCAAATGTAAAATCATATCATCTGCAATGATAATTTTATTATATATATATATAATAAAATTATATATATATATATATAAGATATATATAATAAAATTATATATGTATATATATCTTGTAGTTCTGCCTAATTGTTCTGGCTAAAATTTCAAATACTGTATTGAAAGAGAATTGTGATAGGGACATCATCTTGTTCCAGATTTTTGAGGAAATATTTTTAGTTTTCCTTATTCAGTACAACATTTGCTTTGGGCTTGTCATATATAGCCTTTAATATGATGAAATAAATTCTTTCAACACTCAGTTTCTTCATGAAAGGGTGCTGATTTTTGTCAAAGGATTTTTTTCTGCATTTACTCAGTTGATCATAAAACTTTTGTTCTTGATTCTATTTATGGGATGAATTAAATTTACCGATTTGCATATATTGAACCATCTTTGCATTCCTGAAATGAGACCAACTTGATTACAATGTACAGTTTTATTATTATATTTTTAATATATTTTGCAAATATTTTATTAACCCTTTTGCATCTATCTTCATGAAGAATATTGACCTGTAGTTTTCTTTCTGTAATATGCCCTTACCTGGTTTGGATATCAGGATGATACTTATTTCATAAAATGAATTTGAAAGTGTTCCACCACGTTCTACTCTATGAAATAATTTGAGAGGGTTAGTATTAATTCCTTTATAATGATCTCATAAAATCAATTGAGAAACCATCTGGTCTGGGACTTTTCTTTGTTGGAAGGCTTTTTATTATTGCTTCTATCTCACTTCTAGTTTTGAGTCTGTTTTAGGTTTTCCATGTATTCTTGATTCAATTTTTTCCAGGTCAGATGTATCTAGAGATGTTTCCATTTCTTCTAGGTTTTTCTGCTCATTGGAGCATAAGTTTTCAAAATAGTTACTAATGATCTTCTGGATTTCTGTGATGTCTATGGTGATATCTTTTTCTTCATATCTAATTTTAATAACTTGTGTCTTTTCTGTTTCTTTTGATTAGTTTGACCAAGGGTTTATCAATCTTCCTTATCTTTTCAAATAACGAACACACTGTTTCATTGATTCTTTTATTGAGTTTTGTTGTAGTAGTTGTTGTTGTTATTGTTTTTCTCTATTTCATTAATTTTATCTCTATCTTTATTATTTCTTTCCTTCTATTGCTGTTATGGGCAGCCACTCCAGAAAGCACTCTTAAGTCCAAATTTCAAATCAAAAGAGAGCTTTATTACCTGGCCAGGGACTGTCACCCACTATAGAGATGCAAGCTCTGTGGGAGGACAGCAGCTTCCTGGTCCATCCAAAGAGAATATAAGCACAAAAACCACAACTCAGTGACTTGCTTATCGTCATGTAAGGTAGCCAATCATAGAAATTAAAAAATTAATAAGTGGGTCCTGTGGGCTGTAGGCAGGACTGGAATTTTCCAGTCAGCAAGCAAGTGATAAACAGAAACTAAAAAAGCATTAGCTTTGCAGTTCAGTTGACCACAGTCCCAGGTTCAAGCAGGTGCTAGGCATTTGTATCCTGAATTTGGGTGGGGGTCAACAGGGCAAGAATCTACTTCAAAGTCATGTAGACCCACAGGGGCATTCAAACCCAGGATGCAGCTCACCATGACCACCGCTGCATCCTGAATAGGGTACAATTTGGGGGGTACAAAGTACAGAAAAACAATTTTTATAAGAAAACAGCTTCATTTCAGTTTCTCAGAAACAGCTCTTGTAACATTTCTTCATAAAATGCAGCAAAATTGAGTCTTAGGCCTGTCTATGACAGTTCATGCTTTATAAATTGTCTTATCTCATTTATCAAAATCTTATACCTATAATCTATATTTTTTACTAATCTATAACCTATAATTTACACTCTTATTGATTGTTTTATCAGTTCACACCACAAAATTGCTTTTGGAAATGTTTGTTCTTGTTTTTTCTAGAACCTTGAGTTGCATAATTAGGTTATTTATTTGAGATTTTTTCTGATTTTTTAATGTAGACATTCGTAAATATAAACTTTTATCTTAGAATCATTATCATAGTGGCCCAGAGATTCTGATATGTTGTGTCACTATTCACACTTGCTTCTAAGAATTTTAAATTTCTTCCCTGATTTCTCCAAGCACCTATTCATCATTCAAAAATGTATTTTTTTAACACCATGTGTTTGTGTAGTTTTTCTTGCTGTTAATTTCTAATTTTATTCCATTGCAACCTGATAAAATGCAAGAAATTATATTGCTTTGTTTTATGTTTTCTAAGACTTGCTTTCTAACTTAAAATATGGTCTATTTTGGAGAATCATCCATGAAAAGCTGAGAAGAACATAAATTTAGCTATTGTTGAAATGAAATATTCTGTAGATATTCCTTAGGACCATTTGATTTATAGCATCTAAGGTATCTTTACTAGTTTTATGTCTAGATGACCTACTTATCTGTTGGTGTGGGATACATATAGAAATTATCCAGTATTATCGTGTTGACGTTTATTTGAGCCTTTATGTCAATGTTTGGGGCATAAATATTTTATATCATTATATCTTCTTGTTGGATTATCCCCTTAACTAATGTGAAGAGATCTTCCTTTTTCTGCTGATTAATTTTGGCTTAAAGTCTCTTTTTCATACATGAGAGTAGCTACTCCTAGTTTCTTTGGGGGTCCATTCGTATGAAGCATTATTTTTCAACCTTTCCTTTCAGCCTGTGGTTGTCTTTGCCTAAAAGATGAGTCTCTTGCAAACAGTAGGTACTCGGGTCTTGCTTTTTAATCCATTCTGCTAAAGTATTTTAATTGGAGAGAGTTTGGGTCTTTCTGTGCTAATATAAACAGACATTAATTTTCTGCCATTTTTATTTATTTATATTGTTTAATTCATTCCTGATTCTTATTTGCTTAACTAGCCTTCTAATGAGATTCATCTTTCTGTGAGTTCTGGAGTTTGCTTTTAACATCTTATGAGTAGGATTTCATTAAGTGCTTTCTGTAAAGCTGCCTTAGCATTCGTGAATTATTTTAGTTTATGCTTAACTTAAAAGGCTTTTATTTATTCTTCAATTATGAAGGATAATGTTGCTGGATATAGTAATCTTGGTTGGCAATTATCTTCTTTCAGTGACACCTGCAAGGTTTGTAGAACTTCGTCTGCTTCTTGACACATGAATCTTCTTTGTTTTCCTGAATCCTTCGTGACCTGTCCCTTTCTTGCATTTCTTTCTCAATTACCAATTTTGTTTTCTTCTCTTGAATTATTTGGCATCCTTTATTTCTTCCACTTTCTCTTCTCAGTGTTCATGATAACCTCTTTACTATTAGATTCATCAGATTTTATGACATTGCTCAGTACTTATTTTATCATCTTTGTAAATGTTTCTCTGTACGTATGCGGTGGTTTCATGATATATTCACATGTTCCTGTGCTGACTGCACCCAGTGCCTGCCATTTAACTAATGAATAAAGTAGGAAGCGAGAGGATGCCCCTCAGAGAGCATCTCCTTGGAAGCCCTACAGATTCCTGCTTTCCCTTGGCTCTTGTTCTGTCTTGAATCACTTACTTTGGGGTTGGGCAGCAGCTTTGAGGCCAAGACATTAATAGGGGCTCACATGTGTTCCCTAGGAAACCACTGAGTAGCTGAGGCCTCCAGCAGCCACATGACAGTGCTTCATCCAGCCCCAGTCAAGCACTTAGGTGACTTCAGTCCCAGCTTACATCTCTTCCCCAATTTCAAAGGACACCCTCAGAAAGATCTCCATAGCTAAGTCATTTAAATTTCCAATTCACAGAAATGAAAGATAATTAAGGCTGTTCTAAGCCACATGTGTAATTTTTACAATAGTGAGTCTTATACAGAAATAGACAGATTCATATATACATTGATAAAGATTCAGTTACATAAATTTTAATTATTGTATGACCTCTATTTCAAAACCTCTATGCATATATATTCATTATTCACTTTGCACGTACACACATACAAGCACACATCCTATGTTATATTTAGGATCACCAACTGCAACTATACTCAGTGGGGCTTTTAGTGTCAGATCCAATTATGATCATAGTGCCCAGCCACTGCCTGCTTGTGTCAGGCAGTAACACAAGCACTAGCATAGCCATTCTCATTTGTTTACAGATTATTATGACAAGCAAGATACAAGAGTAATATTGAATTATTGAGAAAGAGTCCAAATGACCAACAGTTACTATTTTGTTTGTTTGTTTGTTTGTTTCCAAAAATGTGTGCTGAGACTGGTCAGGTGATACAGACATGGTATGTTCTTAGTAGCCTCAGGGACACCACAGTACCTCAAATATTAGTTATCCTTGCATTTTGGGGGGATCTGTGAAGTGCAGGTTCCTTTTGCAAAAAATGGGAAAGCCCTGAGGTTTTCCATCTCTATGAGACTCTCAGGAAATGCTGTAGCTGCTCTTGGTGCTGGGACCATTTTGCAGAGTAATGCTAGAGCCTTTCCTTCATCCACAAACCTGCTGGGGCCTGGGAAAGGTGTATGATCCATTCCCTCTAGAGCAGAGGTGGTTACAGGTGTTGTGAGGGGGCCTGAAGCCCTGTCTTCACTCCATCATGCACATCAGGTGCCCCGACAGGCCACAGTCATTTTTTCTTCTGTCCTTGGGGTTATCAGCCATAAACCCTAAGGAAGCGACTTAGATATACTTTAGCTGTGCTGCCAAAAGCCACCTTAGGGGCCCTATAAAGAGGGAAAACCTCACCCTAAAAGGACCCACCAGGGACCAACCCTGCTGAGAATAACTTTATCCACTGCCCAGTTCTCTCTCTCTTTTTTTCCTAGATTTCTTCCTAGGATTTGTGGCATGTCTATTAGTAATAGCCACAGCTGATGTCTTCATCCCAGATGGTATCAGGTAGTTCATATGCCTTTGAGTGTTGCTGAACAACACCTTGATTTCTCACCAACTTTTTATCCTGAAAGAGTTCTGAGTTATAGAATAAAAGGCAATCCCTTTACATTGTTGTTGGGGGAACTCTCACACAGGATGAAACAGAAACCCACAATTCTTTAGGAACAAGGTCCTCTGTGATCCCTATCATACCAGGAATCCACACAAGCGATCAACTTCCAGTGAAACAATGAGTGGTAAGAAGGTTAAGATTAAGTTAAAATGCCACAGAGCTTTCCCATCAGGTTTCAATAGTATTTTCCTTGATTAACCCTTGCTTAATTGTCATAAACATTTGACTACCTCCCACACACACACTTTTTTTTCTTGGTTTTAGTGTTTCTGAGGCAAGTCAAATTATTGGTGTTTCCTACTCTATCATTTTCACTCCAATCTATAACTCATGTCATTTTATTCCTTATAATAACTTACTGACATTTTTCCCATGGAAATTTATTGCTTCATAGTTGTTAGATATAAACCTTGGATTTTTAAAAATAAGCCAAAGAATTTTAGGATGAGAAATAGTCTTTTGTGACATAGAACAACATCAATGTCTTTTTTTTAACTAGCTAATCCAATGGACTAATTGTGTCACCCTGCATCTTCACATTTGCTATCCATCCATTTGATATCCTTTTGTTGTGTTCTCACTGTCAACTGGGAAGGTTTTCTGCCCATTCAACTCTTGTCCTAAATGAAGAGTCATCCAGAGCTGGCTTTGTCTTGACAGTCATAAGCCAGGCTTTGCCACATGGAGAAAGAAAGTGGGAGTCTCCTCCATAGATCCCCCACGCTCCAAGCACTGTTGACCCAGGATTGCTTTTTCAAGTCAAAACCTGCTAATGCTCACAAATAATTCTCAAAGGGGCTTCTGGTTGAACTGTATGTTCTCCATTAGTAAATAAACATGAAGAAGATGAATTGATTGGGTGTCAACCAGAAGACCAGTTATATTTTGACAACACAATAGGGCTGGATGTCACTTAAAATAATTTCTCACAAAGACCCATGTTTTCAGCTATTCTATATCAGCTTCTAAACCTTCTTTCTGAGTCTAGGCAGAGGATTAAGATTCAGGTAGCACATAGGTTCTGGATAGAAAGCACCTCCCTACACAAGGGCTATCTTCTTTTGTGTGTGGTAAGTGGAGGGTGGGGCAGCCTAAGTCCACCTAAGGATTACTTAGATGTCAGGTCAAGCAGCATAGCACACTTTGCCTGCATTTCCCTTGACCTGGACAGTGGCTGTGCTAGGGAGGTTAGATAATAGTGTTCTCCTGGACCCTGTGTGTTCTGTGGTTGGAAACAAGGTTTGTGGATACAAATAGAGCAGATCTTGTAGAATCAGTCTCTCTGCCTAGGAATGGACTCTATGCTGCTGTCTGCAGCTTCTTCAGGTTCTTACCTCTTACACTGATGTGCCTTAGACTCCATTCCTCTCTCTTCTCTGTAACATCACAGTAAGTTACAGAAGGAGGCACAAGAGTACACAGTGCCCTGGATATTAATCTCTGGGAACATGTGCCTAAACGTCTTTGCTTCTAGGTGGTTTGAGAGAAATGAGGGGTGATGTCCCTGATGGATCTCACGGAATCTGGAGTTCATGTCCAGACTAGAGTCAGTCCTTGGTCCTAAAAGGAGCCACTGTGGCATTGTCCAACATCCCATCTTGGGGGATCTCAGGCAGAAAAAACAGTCCCCATAAAGCCAGTGAGCACAGGGCCATAGATCATAATGCTGCTTCCCAAGATATCCAGGGGGCTGTGAAAGACGGCTCTGGAGGAAAAAGGAGCTTTAGAATTTACAAAGGGGAAACACGTGGGCCTATTGCTTGCAGTTGTTTCTTATTCCCTCCATGAGAGTCAGCTTCCAGAAAATGGAGCCCAGTTCTCCTGGTTTGCTTTCAGTCTCATTCATTCATTTTCCCTGGGCTCTAAGTTTTCCCGAGTATTTCTGCAAATTACAGGTCATTTCTGTCAAATGGTGCACTGTAATCTTTTCATCCAAACTGATTTCTGTCATTGTTGCATGTTTCACCTGTATTTTAATTTTTAATGCCCATTCTTATATCAACAAAAATTATTTACTTTTTAATGTTAGTTGCTTTGAGGAATTTATTTAAAATTACCTAAGACCACCTCTATGCTGGTAGAATGTCTCATTTCAGATCCTGTCTTCAGGATAGTTTGGGATATAACCTAAAAGATCAAGGATCAGGGAATAGGTTCTGCCTCCAACTCATTTAGACAAAAATATAGAATTCCCCAGGGTGATATTTTAAAATTCTGTCTAGGTTGATTTTTTTGTTTGTTTGTTTTGTTTTGTTTTGTTTCTTAGTTTTGTTTTTGTTTTTTTTGTTGTTGTTGTTGTTTGTTTGTTTGTTTTGTAGTCTTGGATGTGTATACTGTGAGTCTGCAGAAGTAAGGCTAGAGGCTCCACAGAAGCCCCAGTGTGGAGTCAGATGGAATCAGGGCTCAGAATTAGGCCCAGGCTTGGGCCTCAAGACTTCAGTATGTATTTCTCTCCCTATTCCCACTGAACATTTTGTCCCTTAAATTACAAAGTGATTGGAAGTCTTGCAAGTTTTGAATTTTTTATTCTCCTATCATACAAACAATATAACTGTTGCAATGCTACAGAAGAAAGAACAAACTGATAATTTGGTTCTTTTTCTTAACAAGGAGATCCTCTCTCTGCTGGATCAAGGATGAGAGAATGAGTCAAGATGTCCCCAGGTCTTGTCTCAATATGTTAGGAACAGCGAAGTACAGAAAAGAAGACTATGTTTCCACCTCTCCCTAGGGAATGCATTTAGGATGATAAATAAAGATACACTGATGTAGCAGATGCTACCACCACCTAGACTAAATTTTCTAGCACAGAGTTTGGCACACTATTTCTGGGAAAATACAGGTATAACTATTTTGATTTTTATGGGCCATACAGGCTCTTTTCTAACAACCCAAACCTACCCTTGTGTCTTGGAAGCAGCCAGAGACAATGTGTACACAAATGGCAGTGATTGTGTTCCAATACACTACATTTACGGAGCAGACAAATCCATAAGTGGCTCTTGGGTCATAGTTGACAATATCTGACATTAAAAGCTCTTCCGAATGCATCTGCAGCTGATGGCTCAGATTATGATATAGGATGTATGTATGTATAAATACACATAGGCTTTGGATGCTTCAGTGAGAAATGATTCCTCACATCTCAGATACTAAGAATGGCAAAGTTTATTTTGCTCCATGTGAATCCAGCTAAGCTCAGGCAGTTCTCTAGGAGTTTTCTCTTCCAGGTTTTCCATCTTCCAGGTTTTGTCTTATGATTCCTTCATTTTTTGAAACTGGATGAAAGGGAGAGCACATGGAGCACTGTGGTCACTGCCTTGGACCCTGAAAGGTTAACTCATGTCAACCTGGCCCAGAACTCAGTCACATGATCCCAACTGTACCCACAGGCTCAGATTTTCATCACCATAGTTCTCCCATGGATCAGTTTCAACTCGGATTAGAGTTGTTTTTTGTTTTGTTTTTTATCTGAAAACGGGATAAGTTTTCCTTTTATTAATAAGTTACTACACATTGTCAACATGCCCTTTAAAAAATAAGTAGAATACAGGGGAAAAACAAGTTTTAAACCTCACCTTTAAATGTTTGCAAAATTGTTTTCTTAATACGCTTGGTATTAATTAATCTTTTGAAAGAAGTAAAAACCAAATCTGAATACTTCAAACCCCTTTTTTTAAAAAATCCATAAATGAATAAAATCATAGGACTTTGGACATACACAACCAGATTTTTTTTTAAGTTATTTTTTCACATACACCATCAAGTTACTTCAAGTGCAATAATGGAAAGCTATAGCACCTCTTCCTGTGTTGCTTTTTTCTCTTCCTCAAGAGAAATACAAACTGATCCTAAACATTAAAGCATATCTGTGCATTAAGTCCCTGCGCATCCTGAATAAAGTAGAAAGATGTGCTCAATGTAAACATTTTAACTATTATTTATTAATTTTCCTTAAAGGTACTTAGGAGTGTGTGTGTTATGTATTTAAAGTTAACTTTAGGAATAGCACCATAACCAAAGACCCCATAAGAACACTTTTCTCCATAAGCCCCTGGGTTCATTTCAGAAGTTAAGAAGCCACCACTGTCAACCTCCCTTTGAAAGTCACCAGGTCCATTCTTGCCTTTTTCTGATAAAACAAATTACTATTAAATCAAAATAATAAATCTATACCCACAGGTCCAACCATTTTGGACAAAAAGAAAAATTACATTAGTTGACCTATCACTCAATGACCAGTTAATTTAAATAATGAAAATAGTCCTATTAATGATGCTGAAATTGCCAACGTATTGTTTTGTCAAAAGAATTTATGTATTTATGAATGTTTCATATTTATTTATGTATCTTTTGGTAACATTTGCAGATGATAGTAAACATGGAGTTATAACCCTGAGAACAGAGAGGCTTTGAAACAGTTTAAATAATTGAATGTATCTGATGACTATCACCAGTTCTTTTTTTTTTTTTTTAATTTTTTATTGTTGGTTGTTCAAAACATTACAAATTTCTTGACATATCATATTCCACACTTTGATTCAAGTGGGTTATGACCAGTTCTTAAGGTTAAGAATATAAGAGACATCTCATTAATTTTTTTTCAGGTCAACAAAAACAATTATCTTTACTCTGTATGTCTCCTGTACAGTTAACAGAAGCTCTGAGAATAAAAGCATTATCCTTTGTGGTGACAGAGTTTTCAAAACCAAATAAGACGCAGGTATTCACTTGTGGTCAGTTGTAATGTCCAATATCGTCCTTCCCCTTACATCAGAGTAGAAAGAAAAAGTACCTCCTACCATGTTCAATGGAATAGGCAGTGAAGAAGTAGGAACACTTAAGAACATTCTCTAACATTGATACCAAAGTCAGATACTTTTCCTGTCTGCCATCTCAAGGAAACAGGAGAAGAGGGTTAATTTTGTCTAAAACCAAATACAATTACTGCCAATAAGTAACTTAAAAGGTACAACACTGTAAGAGAAAACTACTAAAACTGTAAACCATTTCAGGCATACTCTAGGAATGGCTGCCTACACTTGTTTGGAGTAGCATAATCTATCAAGGAAAAAGTATTCAGCTCAAAAATAAGTGTACCATGGTATCTGGAATGATGTGATAAAGTTTCAACTTGAAATGAATTCAAAAATCATTTCCTCACAAAACATAACAGTTTCTTATATTTAGACTCGAGGTTATGAATAAAGAGAGACTTAGTTGCTCCATAGAAGAATCCACTGGGTGGCACCTGGCAGCAGTCAGCTATGACAGAGCTAAAGAGCAGCATTTCTGTTCTTACACAGACATCTGGTTAGAGTTTTAAGTAACTTTTTATTGAGATAACTGTAGATACTGAGACAGGTATAAATAATAATATAGAGACTCTATCTATTCTTTACCTGGCTCCACAAATGTTACATTTTGTAAAGTTATGTTCTAATATCATAAACAGGGTATTGACCCATTTAACCCACCTTCCTCAGATTTCCCCAGTTGTATCCAGACTCTTCTGAATGCATGCAGTGTGTGTGTGTGTGTGTGTGTGTGTGTGTGCGCGCGCGCGCGCGTGCATGCATGTTGGACTCTAAAGTTTCATCCCCAGGTAGGTTGTATATCCCCTGCCACATTCAAGTTCCTCAATTAATCCAATCTCATCAGTATCCCTGATGTTGGCTTTTTAACTCACACCTGACTCCCCCACATCCTTCACTCCCATCACTAATCTGTCCTCTATTTCTACACTTTATTATTTCATAATGCGATATAAATGAAATGATGAAATACATACCTCTACACTTCCCATTGTTGCTTGTATCAATAGTTGGTTCCCTTGTATCCAGGAGTGGAACCCCCTGCTGTGTATGTGCCACAGTTTACTTAAACATTCACCTATTGAAGGAGGTCTGTAATGATTTCAGTGTTCGACTATTGCAAATAAAGCTGCTAGGAACATTCCTGTACAGGTTTTTTATGTGAGGATGGTTTCTCATTTCTGAGGGAAATACGATCAAGTAGGCAATTCCAAGCTTAGTTTTATAAGAAACAATGAAATTATTTTCCAGAGAAGGTACTGAAGGTACTTCTCACCCTTACTGGTGAGAAGTCTTACCTTCTCACCAGTAAGGGTGGGCAACCCAAAGTCTCGGCATCCTCACCGTCACTCGGGGAGGGCACTGTTTTTTTATTTGAGTCATTCTGTTGGCATTTGGTGATGATATCTCATTGTATTTTTAAATTGTGTTTCTCTGATGGCTAATGATGTTGAATATGTCTCCATGTGCTTATTTTCCAACTGTGTAACCTCTTGGTGATGTGTCTTCCCCCCGTTTTCTAATTAGATTGTTTCCACTGTTAAGCTTGGAGAGATTTATTTACATTAAGTACTAGTTGTTTGCTGGAACTGAGATTTTCCAACATTTTCTCCCACACTGTAGCTTTTTCTTTTGTCTGCTTCATGTGGATTTCTCCTGAACAAAAATTTTATATTTTGAGAAGGAATTATTTATTAACTTTTTCTTGTTTATATTATGATTGGATGTGGGATCTGAAAAGTCTTTGTTTTACATACTATCTTCATATGCATACTAGTATTTGTCCTGTGTGTTTAGAAGTCTGCCCTTTTTGATTAGTAATACTTTATATTCCCTCTCAATCACTTTCTCTGTCTTTTACTCTCTCCCTCTCTCTCTCTCTCTGTCTCTCTCTCTCTGCTTTTCCAAGATTGCATATGTATAATAATCCTTCAATGTCTTTATTTAAAATTTTTGATGTCATATCACCAATTTTACCACTTTATATCATTTTCATATTTTTCTCTCATTTCTGACTTTTTAATTTTATTTATAAGCATGAACTTCCTTGTAATAATAAATCAGCTTCAGTTAACCTTTTTTAGTGTATTATATCTGATATTAAAAATAAATAATGAGCTATTTGGAAGTAAGGTATTAACTCTTGTAACAATGAACTTCAGTTGTATTGATTACCTTGTTGACCTTTTACTAAATTTAAAACTGACCTTTACCAATTTATCACTAATTTTATAAAATCTTTTTTTTTGTTTCCAATTTTTGCTAATTCCACTTAATGAAATTTTCTAGTGTGTTTTTACTGCTAATTCGATGAGGAAAAGCAGTAGTCTAAAACTCATCAGTGATAGCTAAATTGTTAAAGTTACCAATATCTTTGCAATTTTTAATCTTACCTCAGATCTTTATTCTTTTGGGGTTTTTAATGTTTTTTACTAGTGTATTTTAGTTATACATAATAGTGGGGTTCATTTTGACATATTTATACATGCATAGGATATAATTTGCTCCACATCAATCCCCAGTACTTCCTCTTTCCCTTCCCGCCTCCCTTCCTCTGCTACTCTTCCTCTACTTTGCTGGTCTTCTTCTATCTATTGTCTTTATTTTTTTATTTTTTTATTGGTTGTTCAAAACATTACAAAGCTATTGACATATCATATTTCATACATTAGATTCAAGTGGGTTATGAACTCCCATTTTTACCCCGTATACAGATTGCAGAATCATAGGAAAGGTAGCAGAATACAACAGTTACTAATATGGCATTATGTAAAAATGTGGATGTGTAACTGATGTGATTCTGCAATCTATCTATTGTCTTTTAATTGATGTTTTATAGATACACCTAGAGGTTGAATTCACTGTAGTGAATTTAAAACATTGCATAATTTGGTCAGTTTTACTCCGCAATTCCTCTCTTTTCCCATCCCTCTTCCTTCCCCTCAATCCCCTACTACACTGATCCCTTTCTATTTTATTTCATGATTATCCAATTATTTTTTTAAAATTTACATTCTACCCACAGCCATGTAAACACACCTGAAAATACTGAATTATACACTTAAAATAGTGAAAAATGTAAGTTTTATACTATTTCTCATTTTGCAAAAATGAAAAAATATTTTACCTTTTCTATTAGGCAGAGAGATTCACATACAAGTACTGAAATGCATTAGTTAACTAATGCAGTTAACTCCACTGCATCTTTTATAATGTTTAGCCTTCCTGAAACCAGCTTCTTAGAGATGAGAGATGTATTGGAATCTCTCAACATGATTGTGGAATTTCCGTGTTCCCTGTGATATTGTCATTTGTTCTGTTGTATATTCAAGTCCATAAGTATGAGGATACAGGTTAATGACTATTATAATTGATTGTTTCTTCTAGAATCTCCATTTGTCTTTCACAGATGTGCTCCCTTCTAGATGCAATCATATACTATATTACAATTGCTATGAGAACACTCTTTTATTGTCCTTTGATTAATGATACATAACAGAAAGCTGGTCAATAAAGGACTTTTAATGTGAACTACAGATTACTGTAGTTGGTGGGGAATGACCACCCTTTTCCTAACATGTGAGAGGAACCTGTCTTGGACTCTCAGTGATTCTGTGGTTCAGAAAGGAAAACAGACTTAACCTGAGCATCAAGGAGACCACACAGTGCCTGTGTAGTAGGTGAGGGAGGAGTGAATGTTGGGGGACATAGGTTGATAGCTTGGGGAGTGGAAGGGCGGGGAAAGGGACTGTCCCTCAGTCCCTGGAGCTGTGCCTATGTCCAGGGCTCCAGCTGTCCCTCCCCCACTTGAGCCCATTTCTAGAGGAATTCCTTGTGCTCTTGCCCTCTCCATGGGTGGAGCCTTCCCTATGCAGACACCCAGGTAGGTGCATCTGTTCGTCGGCATGGTGAAGATAACATAGATTTTGCATTTTGCTGTCAGTCGCATTGGTAGCTCTGAGACCTACCTTCATTCCTCCCCAAGGGTAAAATGATTAATGTGCAAGTTCCAAATGTACCCATAGCAAAGATAAGGAAAATAGGCACCAGCGCTGGGGAATTCCTGATCTAAAGGTACAATTGTCCATTAAGTGCAGCATTTTCGCTGCATCAGTATAATTTTTACCACCAGACAACAAGACACTCAGGAAGGCAGAAAGGTCTTATCTACACTCACGGAGTGGACAACACAGGCAGAGGGCTGGAGCAGGATAAAGATGAAGTATGAGGTATGGCAGAGCTAGGTTGGCCTTCTGGTCTTCAGGGACAGGGAGCCCCCAGATCTCATGGTCCTGGGAGAACTCAAGAGAGTTCATCAAGTTTCGCCATCAGGGCAGGGGTGTTCAGTATCCCTATGGCCTTTGTCCCCTATGGCACAGGGTTAAGAGGGTCCACCATAAGGGATGGCTCAGCTGGACCTGCACAGCTGAGGCCTGGCTCCTGTCCTCACCTTCCACTGGTCCCTCATGGATGCTCCCTCTGTCCTGCAGGTCCAGGAAGAGAGGGTGTGCACAAGCACACTGTACTATTGTGGTCCTGGAGGGGGCATCCCACAGGGATACTCTCAGATGTCTCTGATCAGACCTCTGATCCAGGTCACACCTGTGTCCGACTGTGCTCAGGAGGAAGTGACCTGGTGCTGAATGCATGCAGGCATTTCTTTCCCTACCCCCATCTCTTCCCCTGATTCCCCTCTCTGTGTGGGGTTCTAAGGTCATACCAATAGTGGCTGACAACAGGTGCTAGTTCCTACTTGTTTTTCTCTGACTCTGTGTGAGGAAGCTTCTCTGCCAAAGGAGGAGGACCAAAGCTACAAAGCAACAGGGAATAGATGCCGGACAGTGGCCATCATCTTTGGCCCCAACCCCTCAGGCTAATGATTCTCAGTCAGGCTCTCCTCGAGCCCCAGGACCCCTGCAGGTGAACATTCTCTGCACCAGCATTTGTTCTTCCCCTTATCTTTTTTTTTTTCCTGTCCCTCCTTGCCTCACTATCTTCCAGTAACACCTTTTGATCTTGTGGCCTTGTTTCAGCATCCTGTTCTGGGCATCTTGATAAAGGCTCCTCTACTTCATGAAGGCACCAGGGAGCTGGTATGGTTAGAACTCAGGTTAGAGGACCCTCTCTTGCCCCTCCCTTTGTTGGTTCTTTCCAACCCAGCCTGCCTGGTTCCTGTCCCTTCCTCCCTCCTGGATGGGAGCTGAATTGAACAGCTTTGACTGGAGAAGGTGAGATCACATGGTGAAGGAACAGGATGTAACAGCAGATAGGAGGCCCAGAGAGAGGAGTTGTGACCCAGAAAATGAATGTAAGGGCTAGACCTATGTCCAGTAACCTCATCTAGAAGCTAAGGGTGGTAAGAGTAAAGGCAGAGGTGCCCAGTGCCTGCACCATGTCATGTCCACTGGAAGGAATTCTCTATTCTGGGCAGTCATGTTGCTACTCTCGGTCTTTCAGTTCTTGGTGACTGAATCCAGGTCCCTAGAGGATGAGGAAAGTGAAAAAATTTCTTGTCTCTTTACCTCTCTACCATAATGGCATTGCCTTGCACATATTCAACTTTCAGAGCAAGGATGAGTATGCCTATAGTATGGTGTGTGTCATGAGTTCCTCAAGGGAACAAATAGGTGACATAACCTCTCCTGTACCTGCTATACTTAGGGAGGTACCTGTGGTGATGTAGTTCTTATCAAGGAGTCTTTATTCATATATAGTACATATTCAATTAAAATACAACATGATTAAGTCAGTTTCATTTTTTAAAAGTTTTAAAATAGCATATTTAAATGGAGTCAAAGTCTCTTGAACACTATATACATATGTATATGTACAAATATATGTATAAAATTCAGTCTTCATGATTTGTATGACATTTTAAAAAAGATTAATTACTTCCCAATGAAGTAAAAATTTTTTAAAAAATAAAGAAAAAATAAAAAGGAAGAAAACCAGGAATAAGCAAAAGAGGCAAAAACCTAGGTCCATAATAATGTGAGAAGTATATCAAAGATATTATATGCAAAAAATGGTATACAGATAAACAGAGAAAGGAGAGCAGGATTTGGGTCAGTGGTGATTCAAGGAGCAATCAGACACACCACTTCCCACCCCCCATCAGACCCAAGAACCACTGAGGCCTCAGCACCTCTTCTCTGATTTCCACCTGCTCTAGGCTCCTGGGTGTGTCTCCACATAGCACATTGACATTATCAGAAAGTTCCTCTGTCCATTCCTCTTTTTCATTGATTTTCTTAAAAAATAAATGACAGTGAAATACATTACAATTCTTGTTACACATATACAGCACAACTTTTCATATCTCTGGTTGTATATAAAGTATGTTGACACCAATTCGTGTCTTCATACATGTACTTTGGATAATGATGTCCATCACATTCCACCATCCTTGCTAATCCCCTGCCCCCTCCCTTTTCCTCTCACTCCTCCGCCTCATCTAGAATTCATCTATTCCTCCCATGCTCCCACTCCCTACACCACTATGAGTCAGTCTCCTTATATTAGAGAAAACATTTGGCATTTGTTTTATTGGGATTGGCTAACTTTACTTAGCATTATCTTCTCCAATGCCATTCCTCATAGAAATAGAAAAAGCAATCATGAAATTCATCTGGAAAAATAAGAGACCCAGAATAGTTAAGCAATCCTTGGCAGGAAGAGTGAAGTAGGTGGCATCACTATACCAGACCTTAAACTATACTACAAAGCAATAGCAACAAAAACAGCATGGTATTGGCACCAAAACAGACTGGTAGACCAATGGTACAGAATAGAGGACACAGAGACTAACCCACAAAATTACAATTATATTAGACAAAGGTGTCAAAAACATGCATTGGAGAAAAGATAGCCTCTTCAACAAATGGTGCTGGGAAAACTAGAAATTCGTATGCAAAAAAAGAAAAGAAAGAAAGAAATTAAACCCCTCTCTCTCACCATGCACAAAACTCAACTCAAAGTGGATTCAAGAACCTAGGAATTAAACCAGAGACTCTGTGTCTAATAGAAGAAAAAATAAGTCCTAATCACCATCATGTGGAATCAGGCCCCAACTTCTTAATAAGACTCCTATAGGGCAAGAATTAAAACCAAGAATCATTCCTGTTAATTCAGTTTCCTTTTAATAGAAAACTGCTGTGGAATGCCATCAGGAATGCAATGTTCATCTCCTAATGATGCACTTTTGTCTTGGGGTTGCACAAACAATGTTCTTCCTCCTTCAGCACCAAGAACCCCAAAATAAAGGCAATAGGACTCCACACTCACCTGTGGGTAGCTCATGTGCAGCATCTTGACTGGTCTTCTGCCCAGATCTTCTCTGCCTGGAGTCTGACCTGAGGGATCTTTGGCTCTGGCAGTCACAGAATCAATTTAATGGACTGGAAAAAAAATGGATGAACAGGATAGAAGGAAATGGAATGGCATGAAATAGAATGGCATGGGAAGTAGTGAAAATACAAATTGAGAATGCAATTTGAAATAAGAGAAGAATTTGTTTCTTGCTACTCTGGTGTCCATGTGTAACAGTACCACTGGATGGCATTTTTCATGCTGTAGTTCAGGTGAAAATATTGACAACATGTTATAGATGTTTTGGAACTGAGACTATTCATCAAACACTTGGGGGACCATCACTCTGCCAAGTGCTAGGCACTGTCCTCTGGGAATGCAATTGTAGGTTCAGACACCTGTGAATGAAGCTGAGGTCTCACTGTGCTAAAGCAGGGTTGCTGGGATTGGAGACTTATAATTATTAGTGGTTATGACTCAGCCTGCATCTTCCTTAGCACTTCTACCAGGTCCACTTGCTCTTTGCTCTTAACTCTAGAAACCAGAGGGACATTCATGTCACTGTAATTCCCCAATGCCTGGAACACATGACCTTCAGACTATTCATGTCCATCTTGGTCCTGGAACAGAGAATGCCCCTCATCTGGTCTCGATCTCTGTATTCACCTGTCTTCAGGAAAAGGAGACTTGCAGTGTTCTGACATCACCTTTACCTGAGGATGAAGATTTCAGGGTCCCCAGAGAGTGATCCAAAGTCTCAAGTGAACAGAAGCTGAAGAGGAGCTTCACTGCCCTTCCTCCCAGGCCCTGCCCTGGACCATGCTGAGCTGCAGTATGTGCTCCAGGTGAGCAGATATTGCTTTGTGAGACTGAGACTACTGTACCTACTTAAAACTCTTGTCAGAGGATTAAACAATGGCTTAACTCTTGAACAAGTCTGAGAGCAGCTCCTGCCAGGACAATGAGTCCTCTTCCTGCTCTTGGGGTCATGAATCTCACCAGAACCACCTTTTGGTCTACCTAAGGGAATGTGTGCAGGCAAAGCAGCATAATGTGGGTGCCCTTGGTTCAGGTCATGCTGAACACATGCAACAGCTCAGGGGTAAGACTAGTGAGTCACACCTGAGGACAAGAGCTACATCCTCAGGCTCCCAGCCCCAATAATTAGCAAGGTTGAGATTAGACCCTGTGTTCAGAGTGAGTTATAAGTTTCCTTCACCCACTGTACTTCCTGATTGTTTCCTTAGAATTCACCTGCTTCTTCACCATCAGCACAAAGCCTTGGATAGCAAGACCTGCTCCGAGGCATTCCTTTGATTGAGATCCATCCACAGACCTGTGCAGAAGCTGCTCCACTTTCCCTCACATGACTCTTCAGTGGCTGAGCAGCTCCTTGCTTGTTTCTACTTCTTATTTTCTAAATGTTTTAGGTTCATGTTAGACATTGTCCAGGTTCATTACACAAAATACATTATTAAAAATTAGCATTTTAGAAGTTTTCTGTACTGAGCTTGTGAAGGGAAAGATCAGGGATGTTGGTGGAGTTATTTCAGCACAGCAGGCTTGTCACCTCTCTGGAGAAGAATCCCCTCCCATCCTGGGCCCCTGAGCAGGCTCCCAGTGACACAACTAAGGTGTACCTAAAGGAGCTGCTGTCTCAAAACTCACACACGATGACCCATGGAGCCAGAGGGAAAATAACTATGACCTCCCAGGGCACCAGATGTGCAAAATGGATTTCAGAGGGGGCTTCAGACCCCCCACAGATAATGTGCAATTTCTAAAAAACCGCTTGGGACCCAGGGGCACTTGAGATGCACTGTTTTTCCACAGCTACTGACAGCCTGTCCCAGTCTCTCAGATCAGGAGTCAGCATGTATTTTCCATCAAGATCTAAAGAACAAATATTTTGCCCTTTGTGAGCCATACTATGTGCCTCTCAACTACCTAATCTTGACCTCATATATTGAATGCAGTTATGGATTATGTATAATGAAGGAACAGTGGCTGCACTTTCATGAGTGGGCTGTGTTGGCCCTTGGACCAGAGTTGCCAACTCTAGACTCCAGAGCCTCTCTGCTCCTGGAGGTACCCACCTGGTCATTTCCCCTCCTTCAGGAATCCACGTAGTGAAGAATCATAAAATCAGATCCTTAGATGTTAAGTGTGGCCATGAAGCAGTTATCTTGGCAAAGTCTATACAGAACAAAGGGTCAGAGACCTATTGGGCACACCTGGTCAGCAGCCGCCATAGGCCACCCCCAAGAAGAAAAATGTACAGACTGAAGGGTAATATCATGAGCTTCCTCATTTTCCAGAAATGTGGGTTATCCAGCTCTGCATCCTCTGAACTCTTAACCTGGGTCTCTGGATCATTTAGGTATGAATAACAACATATGTTTGGCTGTCCTCAAATGGTTGCAGCTGAAATCAAATGAGGCAGTAGGAAAAGAAATGGTAAATCAAAATAAGTTTCAAAATTCTCTATATATACATTCCCTTATTCTGCCCCATAGCCACTTTCCCAACTATTAGGGGGACCTATGGATATAGATCAGCTTCCCCATGTTGTTAGAGCTGGGGAACAGCCTTGGGGACATTAAACATAAACCTTTATATTTTTTAATTGATTTTTTTTTTTTTTAGTTATCGGCAGGCACAACAACTTTGTTTGTATGTGGTGCTGAGAATCGAACCCGGGGCCGCACGCATACCAGGCGAGCACGCTACCTCTTGAGCCACATCCCCAGCCCTTTAATTGATTTAAAAAAAAATAAAATAAATGACAATGGAATGCATTACCATTACAATTCTTATTACACTTATACAGCACAATTTTTCATATCTCTGGTTGTATGTAAAGTATGTTGACACCAATTCATGTCTTCATATGTGTACATCGGAAATGATGTCCATCACATTCCACCATCCTTGCTAACTCCCTGGCCCCTCTCTTTCCCTCCCTGCCCTATCTAGAACTCATCTATTCCTCCCATGCTCCCCCTCCCTACCCCACTATGAGTAATCATCCTTATATCAGAGAAAACATTCAGCATATGTATTATTGCGATTGGCTAACTTCTCTTAGCATTATCTTCTCCAACACCATCTATTTACCTGCAAATACCATGATTTTATACTCTTTTATTGCTGAGTAAAATTCCACTGTGTATATATGCCACATTTTTTTATCTGTTCATCTACTGAAGGGCATTGGCTCCAAACTTTAGCTACTGTGAATTGTGCTGCTATAAATATTAATGTGGCTGTGTCCCTGTAGTATGCTGTTTTTAAGTCTTTGGGGTATAAACCAAGGAGAGGGATAGTTGGGTCAAATGGTGATTCCATTCCCAGATTTCCAAGGAATCTCCATACTGCTTTCCATAATGGTTGCACCAATTTTCAGTCCCTCCAGAAATGTATGAGTGTGCCTTTTTCCCCACAACACTTATTGTTGTTTGTCTTTTCGCCAACATTTTTTGCCAACACTTATTGTTATTTGTCTTCATAGCTGCCATTCTGACTAGAGTGAGATGATATCTTAGTTTTGATTTGCATTTCTCTAATTGATAGAGATGATTAGCATTTTTTTCATATATTTGTTGATTGATTGTATATCCTCTTCTGGAAGTGTCTGTTCAGGTCCTTGGCCCATTTGTTGATTGGGTTATTTGGTTTTTTGGTGCTTAGCTTTTTGAGTTCTTTATATACCTTAGAAATTAGTGCTCTATCTGATGTGTGAGAGGTAAAAATTTGCTCCCAGGATGTAGGCTGTCTGTTCACCTCACAGATTGTTTCTTTTGCTGAGAAGAAACTTATTAGTTTGATTCCATTCCATTTATTGATTGTTGGTTTTAATTCTTGCACTATAAGAGTCTTATTAAGGAAGTTGGGCCACATGATGAGGAGTAGGGCCTACTTTTTCTTCTGTTAGACACAGAGTCTCTGGTTTAATTCTTAGGTCCTTGATCCACTTTGAGTTGAGTTTTGTGCATAGTGAGAGAGAGGGTTTTTTTTTTTTTTTCGCATATGGATTTCCAATTTTCCCAGCACCATTTGTTGATGAGGCTATCCTTTCTCCAAAGTATTTTTTTTGGCAACTTTGCCTAATATAATTGTAATTTTGTGGGTTAGTCTGTGTCCTCTATTCCATACCATTGGTCTACCCAGTTTGTTTTGGTGCCAAATACCATGCTGTTTTTGTTATGATTGCTTTTTAGTATAGTTTAAGATCTGTTATAGTGATGCCACCTGCTTTATTCTTCCTGCCAAGGATTGCTTTAGCTATTCTGGGTCTCTTATTTTTCCAGATGAATTTCATGTCTTCTTCTTCTATTTCTATGAGGAATGCCATTGGCATTAAATCTGTATAGTGTTTTTGTAGTATGGTCATTTTGATAATATTAATTCTGCCTATCCAAGAGCAAGGTAGATCTTTCCATCTTCTAAGGTCTTCTTTGATTTCTCTAGGGTTCTGTAGTTTTCATTGTATAGATCTTTCACCTCATTCATTTGATTCCCAAGTATCTTTTTTTTTTTTTGAGGTTATTGTAAATGGGATAGTTTTCTTCATTTCCTTCTCAGAGGAATTGTCACAGATATACAGAAATGCCTTTGATTTATGGGTGTTGATTTTGTATCCTGCTACTTTGCTGGATTCATTTACTGGTTCTCAAAGTTTGCTGGTGGAGCTTTTTGGATCTTCTTGGTATAGAATCATATTGTCAGAAAATAGTGCTAACTTAAGTTCTTCTTTTCTTATACATATCCCCTTAATTTATTTCATCTATTTGCTCTGTCCAGTGTTTCAAGAACTATGTTGACTAGAAGTGCAAAAAAGGGGGCATCCCTGTCTTTCCAGTTTTTAGAGGGGATGACTTCAATTTTTCTCCATTTAGAATGATGTTGACCTGAGGCTTAGCGTAGATAGCCTTTATGATGTTGAGATATGTTCCTGTTACCCCTAGTTTTTCTAGTGTTTTGAACATGTTCACCCTGAACATGAAAGGGTGCTGTATTTTGTCAAATGCTTTTTCTGCATCTATTGAGATCATCATATAATTCTTATCTTTGAGTCTATTGATGTGATGAATTAAATTTATTGACTTCCGTATGTTGAACCAACCTTGCTTCCCTGGGATGAATCCCACTTGATCATGGTGCACACTCTTTTTGATATGTTTTTGTATTCAATATGCCAGAAGTTTATTGAGAATTTTTGCATCTATATTCATTAGAGATATTAATCTGAAGTTTTCTTTCTTTGATGTGTCTTTGCCTGGTTTGGGTGATACTGGCCTCATAGAATGAATTTGGAAGTGCTGCCTCTTTTTCTATTTCCTGAAATAAACTGTACAGTATTGGTATTAGTTCTGCTTTAAAGGTCTTGTAGAACTTGGCTGTGTATCCATCTGGTCCTGGGCTTTTCTTGGTTGGTAAGCTGATGGCGTCTTCTAGTTGATCACTTGATATTGGTCTGTTTAAATTATGTATATGTATATCTTCCTGATTCAATCTGGGCAAATCATGTGACTTAAGAAATTGTTGATGCCTTCAATGTCTTTTATTTAATTGGAGTATAAGTTTTCAAAATAATTTCTAATTATCATCTGTATTTCTGTAGTGTCTGTTATGGTATTACCTTTTTCATGACGTATGCTGGTAATTTGAGTTTTCTCTCTCCTTCTCTTCGTTAGCGTGGTTAAGGTTCTGTCAATTTTATTTATTTTTTCAAAGGACCAACTTTTTGTCAATTTTTTTGTTTCTTTTGTTTCAATTTCATTAATTTCAGCTCTAATTTTAATTATTTCTTTCCTTCTACTGCTTTTGCTGCTGATTTGTTCTTTTTCTAGGGCTTTGAGATGCAATGTGAAGTTATTTGTTGACTTTTTCTTCTTTTAAGGAATAAACTCCATGCAATGAACTTTCCTCTTAGTACTGCTTTCATAGTGTCCCAGAGATTTTGATATGTTGTGTCTATGTTCTCATTTACCTCTAAGAATTTTTTAATCTCCTCCTTTATGTCTTCTGTAACCCATTGTTCAATCAGTAGCATATTGTTTAGTCCCCAGGTGATGGAGAAATTTTTATTTTTATTTTGTCTTGATTTCCAATTTCATTCCATTATGATCTGATAAAATGCATATATCTGATAAAATACTACTACTAGTATCTCTACTTTTTTGTATTTGCTAAGAGTTGCTTTGTGGTATAGTATGTGGTCTATTTTAGAGAAGGATCCTAATGCTGTTGAGAAGAAAGTATATTCTCTCATGAAGGATGGAATATTTATATATATATATATATATATATCAGTTAAATCTAAGTTATGATTATATTATTAAGTTCTATAGTATCTCTATTCCACTTTTGTTTGGAAGATCTATCCAGTGGTGAGAGAAGTGTGTTAAAGTCACCCAAGATTATTGTGTTGTGGTCAATTTGACTCTTGAACTTGAGAAGAATTTGTTTGATGAACATAGCTGCACCATTGTTTGTGGCATATATATTTATGATTGTTATGTCTTGTTGGTGTATGGGTCCCTTGAGCAGCATGCAATGTCCATCTTTATCCCTTTTGATTAAAGGCTTGAAGTCTACTTTATTTGATATGAGTATGGAAACCCCTGTTTGCTTCCACAGTCCATGTGAGTGGTATGATTTTTCCCAACCTTTTTCACTTTCAGCCTGTGTATGTCTTTTCCTATCAGATGAGTCTCCTGTAGGCAGCATATTGTTGGGTCTTTTTTTTAATCCAGTATGGTAGCCTGGTGTCTTTTGATTGGTGTATTTAGGCCATTAACATTCAGGGTTATTACTGAGATATGGTTTGTATTTCCAGCCATATTTGTTTATTTTTGTTATTTAACTTGACTTGATTTTCTTCTTTGATTTTCCTTTAGGATACCACCTCCCTCTGCTGATTTTCATTGTTTTTCATTTCCTCTTCATGGAATATTTTTCCAAGGATGTTTTGTAGTGCCAGTTTTCTAGCTATAAATTCTTTTAATTTTTGTTTATCATGGAAGGTTTTTATTTCATCTTCAAATCTGAAGCTTAATTTTGCTGGATACAAGATGCTTGGTTGGCACCCATTTTCTTTCAGAGCTTGATATATGTTGTTCCAGGATCTTTTAGCTTTCAGGGACTGTGTTGAAAAATCTGCTGTTATCCTAATTGGTTTTCCCCTATATGTAATCTGATTCCTTTCTCTCATGGCTTTTAAAATTCTCTTCTTATTCTGTATGTTAGGCATTTTTAATATAATGTGCCTTGGTATGGATCTGTTGTGATTTTGTACATTTGGAATCCTATAGGCTTCTTGAATTTGGATTTCCAATTCATTCTTCATGTTTGGAAAGTTTTCTGATATTATTTCATTGAATAGATTGTTCGTTCCTTTGGTTTGAACCTCTATCCCAATAACTCTTAAATTTGGTCTTTTTATGCTATCCCATATTTCTTGAATGTTCTGCTCATGGTATCTTACCATTATCACTGTTCTTTTCAAGATTATATATTTTATCTTCATTGTCTGATGTCTTATCTTCTAAGTGATCTACTCTGTTGATGCTTTCATTTGAGCTTTTAACTTGGTTTATTGTTTCTTTCACTTAAAGGATTTCTGTTTCATTTTGTTGTTGTTGTTGTTGTTGTTGTTGTTGTTTTGTTTTTAGAACCTCTATCTTCCTGTTGAGGTGATCTTTTGCTTCTTGGATATGTTTATGTAGCTCCTTGTCGAAGTGATCTTTCACTGCTTGTATTTGCTCTCTTATATCTTCCTTGAGTTCACAGAACATTTTAACTATGTATATCTTGAAGTCTTTCTCTGTAATTTCTTCTGCTATGATTCTAATGATGTGGTGTCTTGATTTGTTTGTGGTACTTTCTTCCCTGTCTTTTCATGTTGCTCATGTGTCTTCCTTTCCAGCTCTGTGGGTCTGGGGTGTTATTACTCTATAGCTTTGTAGTGTTCTTTTAGGTTTCCAAGATCCCTCCTTTGTGGGGAAGGACAATATTAGCTGATCCCAATATCAACAATATATTACCTATGAACAATTTGTTGTTATTAAGACATTTACAGTTTAGTCTCAATGTACAGAAATGTTGAATTCAATTTTTATCTAAAATATAATTAGTAGTTTCATAAAAAAGTTTACAGTTTCTGACAGTGGACAATAAACTGGGGTGGGGCATTGGATGATATACTGAGGGGGAAAGATGTGAGGGTATAGAGTTAGTATACCTCAGGAAATGTGAAAGAGAAATCTAATGAAGAGGGTTAGTAGCAAGAGAATAGACAGGAAGTAATTTAGGGTAGACAAGTACGTGGGAAGACAGTAGAGTACATAAACAAACCCACATATGTATTTAGAGAAATACAAGATATTAAAATAGTAAAATTTGGAGGAGGAAAGAAAAATGAAAGAAGGAAAAAGAGAAAAAAGAAAATACAAAAAAGGCATATACAGCATCTCTATATTATATTATTAAAATGACCCAGTCCAAAAAATCCTATTTCACGCAAAGTTCTTGGTTTTACATATGTTGGTGATGTGAGGGCCAGAAGAAAGAGGGGTAGAAGAGAAAAAGAAAAAAAAAATACTCAAAGAAACCAGGCTTGTTGCTAGTTTTAGAGATCCATTTCTTTTCTGTTTCTCCTCTCATCCAATAGGTGGGGCTGTCTATTTTAAGCTGGTGTCTCTGCCCTCAGGATGGTGTAGGTAACCAGGGTGGGAGGACTGATCCCAGTGTAGGGCATCTGGAAGCGAGGAGTGCCACCCACCAGTCTCTGCAGGGAGACTGCGCCTCGTGGGTTTCCTTTTGGGACCGTTCATCTGACTTGAGCTCCAAGTATTGTCTCCCTCTCTTGCCTGGAGATTTCCCAGCTGCTAGCCTCTCTGTTAGGCTCCAAACTTTAGTCCCATCCCCTCTCACTTAGCAGCACTTCCCACCTTCAGGACCTCTCACAGCCAGGCTCACACCAGGTGGGCGGTGCCCTGGTCGCACTGCACACCTGCCCAACTGGAAGCTGTTTTTTGTGTTGAGTGGTCACTGTACCAAGGTCGCTGCTGGGGCCTGCGGAAGCTGGATACCTGGTACCTAGCCAGATGGAGATCTGATCTGAGAGCTGAGAGCTGAGAGCTGCCCCCACCAAATATGGCGAGAAAGGTTATCCAAGATGGAGTAGGTCTGCTTCCAGTGCCAGGGTGTCTGGTGAGGTGAGGGGAGCCAGGTGATGGCATTGTGCTGTGGGTAGGTAGTCACCAAGTAACCTTCGTGGCAGCAGAGCACAGTTTGGAGTTCTGCAGAGGTGCTGATTGTTGATTCTGCTAAGCAGCTTGAGAGCCATTTGTGAGCTGGAACTGTGCGGGCTTTGGGTTTCGGGTGCCAGAGGCTGGAGTCCTACTCAAACACTGAGGCTCTGAGCCCTGCACAGGGGTCACAGCGCTGGTGATTTCTGTGGAAATCAACTGTATAGGGTCCTATTACACTCTCTGAGATGCAGTATTCCCACCTGGGTCATGGAGCAACACAAGATGCTGACTCCCTCTGGCCCTCCATCTTGTAATCTAAAAGCCTCTCTTTTGACACAGAGTATGGGCAGGTGGGTTATACCTGGAAAGGGGAAGGTGCTCTCACAGTACATGAACAAGGACCACTCTTTAAATGGGATGACTTCTGCACATTCCAAATTTCCATTTCAGGTCCCAAGACTCAGATTTCACTCTTGTCCCAATACATCCTGAAGGATTGGAGCTCTGGCTTCTCCCTGGCCTTCTCCTTCCATCCTTTTCAGCCCCCAGTTACCACTATTCTACCTCTGCATCTTTGAGATCAACATTTAGGTTCCATATGTAGGTGAGAGAATGTGGTTTTTATCTTCTGAGCCTGACTTGTCTCATTTAACATAAAGTCTGCCAGTATCATCTATGTTATACAAATGGCAAGATTTTGTTTTTATGCCTGAATATATCCATATATTGCAATGTTCTTTATCCATTCATCTATTGACAGATACCCAGGTTTGATTCCCTATTTTTTCTGTTGTTAATAGTGCTATAAACATGCAAGTGCAGATATTTGACATACTGACCCCACCCCTTATCCCAGGTACACAGTAGCAGGATTACTGGAAAACATGGTAGTTCTATTTCTAATTTTTTGAAGAAGCTCTATCTAATTTTCCATGATGGTTGTTCTAATTTACATTCTCATGTAAGATAATTTTTTACTATATCCTCTCCTTTTCCTTTTCCAAAATTATGAGCTAAGGAAAAAGAATGGCATGATGGCAAAACCAATACTTCTGTCATCCATGTTGTCCTCCAAAGAGCAAAATCTCCATAATGTTGGGTGAATGATGGGAATCCATTGGTGCATCTTCCTTGGTGTTACTGAGGCTAATGAGACCTTAGTAGAGAAGAAGCCAATGCTGAATTTCTCTCAGGTACCTCTATGTTCACATGAAAATGTTGCCAGCTGTGGGTCAATACAAATAGAACCTTTTTTTAAGTAAATAGAACTGTTTTTGATCCCAATTCTTCATCTAATTTAATGGGTCCACAGGGACATGAGGTTTTGAATAGCCAAACCTGAAGCAAAGCACTGTTGATTCTAACACAGTTGAACTTGGTTATGGGTGGTGAGGTTTGGTTGGCCCTAAGCCAAACCACAGGTGTTTGGGGTATATTATAAATGACCATCCCAGGGCATGTGGACTGCACGGATGCTTCCAGTTCTTCAACCACATTTCAGGTTTCAACAAAGAGTCCTTCTCTATATATGGTCATGGTACCAAGTAAGATGGGCCAACTTTAGCTAAGGACCAAATGAGAACTAGTGCCCTGGAAGCATAGGTTTCAGTCCTTGGGAGCTGAAGGACAGAGGTGAGCAAAAGAAGTTGCAGCCTATAGGTACTGCATGTAGCCACATAGCAAGCTCTAACCTGAAGTGGGAGAAAGAATAGGATAAGATCTGCTTTGACAATGTCCCCAGAACTCTGGGGTGAAGAGAGACTGAGGTCAGGCATAATATAGAAGAGTTCCACTTGACTTTCCACATCTGCTAAAGTGTGTTCACTGCCTGACTTCACACAGGCAAGCCCCAGGAGGCCACAGGCTTCCCCTTACAATATAACTAGGCTCCACAATTAGGTTGAGTCCTCCAGAAGTCAAAGGAGATACAAAAATTCAAGTACAAGTGCCTTATTTAGAGGTGACTCCAGAAAATATCAGAAGGGCAGTGATATAGGGAAACAGGAAGGAACAGAAGCAGCATGCAATAGTGAACAATGGGAATGACCTGCACTCAATCTTGCTGTACACTCCTCAGAGACTGGTTAGCATACCCTCAGGTTATATTCTGAGGGGTCAGAAGGCCAGCATTTTTAATCCTCCCATATCTGGCATTGGATGAGGGTTCTCAGAACCAATATCTCCTTGACACCTACGCCAGCCCCTCCCTGGCAGAGAAAGCTCTAAGGCAGAGGCTCATATGGTTGCAGTTGACTCTGCTAGAGAAGAGCAGAGGTGTTCTGAGTAAGATGTTTTGTTTTTGAGGAGGGCTCTTGTTCAGGTGGCCTCTGAACTTTATCTTCTTTCTTTCCTGATTTAGAACCTGACCCTGTTCAGTGCCCTCTCTACCTGGCCTCCACCTGCACATCAGTGCTATAGTCTCCATCACTAGATTTTGGAAAGTGACTCCTTTTGCTCATGTTATCTTCCACACCAGCTCAGCTCACCACACATGAATACATACAGGCATGCACAAGTGCACACACACACACATCATGATGTGCTCCAGGATGGCCTCCAGTAATTCTCATGCTTTTTTAGAGTCCCCTCCCATATTGAGTCTCAGTGACCAACAAGACAAGGAGGAATCTATGGAGTTTGAGATCTATAGCTTGGTCACCACGGGCATGTGACTTCCATCTTGGTCTTTGGGAATACAGTGTGGATGAAGCCAGACACCATATCAAGCCTCATGTAGCCTTGTGGAGAGGCCCACATGGATGAGAACAGAGACTTCTGATTAATAACCACTGCCAACCTGCAGCCACATGAATAAGCCATCTTGAAAGTGGATTTTTTTAGACAATTAAACCTTCAGATGATGGCAGCATAGTCAATGTCTGAGTGTAACATTATGAGAGGTGAATTCTAAAACCACTCAGCCAAACCCAGCCACCTCTAGATTCCTGATTCTCAGATACCATGAGATACATAAATAGATTGCTTAAGCCATTAAATGTCTAGCTGATTCCTCCTACAGAATTAGATAACTGATATATCCAACTGCAGACACATACTTACACACCAACACACACACACACACACACACACACAGAGAGAGAGAGAGAGAGAGAGAGAGAGAGAGAGAGAGAGCTTATTCTCCAGGCACCTAAATTATTCTTGAACTTTCCTGCTTCAACTTGAAACCAACTCAAATCTCCAAATAGACCATTCTGGACTTCTAATTGTTCTTGGGTTTGTAACCAAGTGTTCCTAAGCCCTTGAGCTCTGGTCTTGGGCAGGGAGATTTCTGTGGAATCCGTGGCTAGTCACTCTCCAGGTAGTCAGACTTTCTGAAACTTACAGAAATATCCACCATGCTTCAGGCAATTGAGAGTAATTTCCCAGGAAAAATCATCAGTGAAAGGTAATTTGTATTCAGAGCTTGGTGAGGTGTAGAAACAGCTATTTTACTGGCTGTAGATTGTCACTGCTAGTAGATGAAGTTGCCATCCTATAAAAACCATCACACATTCTCAGCAATAGACCCTGGAAAATAAAAAAAAAGCAAAAGGCCACAAAAAGAAGTCAAGGAGTCAGCTGTGGTGTTCAAATGTCTTGCAAGTGCCTTTACTTCTTTAAAATGGAACTGAGTGTGGCAGAATATGCTAGACATCTTTGCATTGTTCCTTCAGCATGTTGAGTTCGAATTTCCATGGCTTGGACCTAACAATGAAAGTGCAAAAATACACCTAAAAGAAACAAAAAGAGAAATTAGCTGGTATGAAAACAAATGGGAAAAGGAGAACAAAAATAGGCACTCCTTTTTTCCAGTCCCAAAATTTGCCTCAGGAAAGTTAAGATGCTGTCTGAATCAACAAAATTCACCAGAGTCCACAGACTGTATACCTTAGGAGAAGTGCCAGCCTCACTCAGTAAAATGGGTCCTCATTAATTCATGCCCCTGTGATCTGAGACACCATAAGTGTGGCTTTATTTGCTCAAGGAGAGCAAGGGCCTGAGACCAGGAACTACTTATCCTTTGGAAATCCTTGTGTTCAGCCACACTGACTTTCCTGTAGCCCATGGAGACCCCATGCTGCATTGAGGGCCCACTCCATCCTACCCTGGGGAACCAATGTTACAAGAATAGCATAGGAGCCAGGCATGGTGGTGCAAGCCTGTAATCCCAGCGATTCAGGAGGCTGAGGCAAAAGGATCACAAATTCAAAGCCAGCCTCAGTAACCTAAAGAGAGCCCTAAGCAACTTAGCAAGACTTTGACTCAAAATAAAAAAAATAAAGAGACTGGGGATGTGACTTTGGGTTAAGCAGCCCTGGGTTCAATCCCCACTATAAAAGAAGAAGGAGAAGTAGAAGGAGGAGAAGGAGAAGGAGAGTACAGGATCCTGCATACTTCAGAAAGCTGGATCAAAATTTGACCAGAAATTTTAAAAATAAAATAAAATAAAAGCTTGTAGCTATAGAGCTGGGAATAGACACATAGATCTAGTCCCATAATCCTGAAGAGCAATTGGATCTTCAGGCTTATGATGGGAATGAGCACACTTGTTTTCTTCTTATCTTTCCTAAAATCTTCATTTAGTTAGAATAAAAATATAAAGAATATTGGCAAGACATCGAGGTGAACATGAATGGCAGCATCAAGTAGAGGTAAAGTTGTACAAGATATAAAGGTATAGGAACAGTTTGAGAGGTAAAATAAGACAAGCCACAAGCAACCCAGACAGGCAATGAAAGACCAGAGTCTTCTCTGTAGTGTACAGAGGGAGAAGAAGAACGTCCAGTATTGGTAAGCACTGATTGGTGGTGGGATGGGAGATAGTGAGTGCTGGACTTATCAGAGGATTAACTAACTAACTGAATAATTTCTGGACCAGCCTAGGGAGAAGAACTAAAAAAAATAATAATCAAGACCAGTCCTTATGGGTAGTTTTGCAATGTATATTAAATGTCCTTAAAAGGTAGAAAAACATTGCATAAATAATTCAATCTCTGGAAATTTTGCCTACAAGGAAACAATAATAAGATATACACACAAAAAGAATTTTTAAAGAGTATTTTTATTACACTGTTCTGTTTATGTATATTTTTTAGTAGAGAATTATACCTATGTATAGTAGCTGGGTTCATACCAACAAAATCATACATGTATGGAATCTGACACACTCCATTTCAGTCCCTATTTCTCCTCACTGCCCCCTCCTGACCAACCCCCTGCACTCCACTGATACTCCTCTTACTCATCCATTTATCCATCTCTGATTGGTGCTTTCCATACACACACACATAGAAGTATCATAATGTTCTTAATAGCTAAAACTTGGTGGGGAAGAAAACTTAAGTAACTCATTCATTGGGAATTGTCTAAATAATATGTGAAAGCACCATAAAATGAAATCAGGTAGTTTCACTACATTATGATCTCAAGTAATTTTATAGTTTAAGAAGTGCTTAGCTTTTATTATTAAACCAAAAGCTAGACTTATGAAATGGTGTTTGTTATGCTACTAACTACCCAAAATATAAATATAATATAAAATAAATGGGCCTGGGTGGAGCTCAGTGGTAGAGTGCTTGCTTGTAATACGCAAGGCCCTGGGTTCAATCCCAGTACCAAAAAAGGGAGAGAAAAGTAGAATATATAAAAATACATTGACAATGGTAAGCGTTACATAAGAGTATTGTTGCTTTCAGTATATTTAATATTTTTTATATTTTCAAAATATTCCTCATTAATTCTCTAGATTAATAGCTACTTAAAATAATATCAAGCTTTGAAATTTATCTTCCAATGATCCTAGATGTTTAGCCTTCTGAAATCCTTATATAATACATAGCCCAAGGAAACAGTTCAGTTCAAATCTACAGCAGCTCTGTAGATGAAAAAGAAAAGCTCATATACAAGGGTAAGGACAGACAAGAACTACCTCGTGACCAAAAAAAAGGGGGATGAAAGTGGATTTCTTGTAACAAAAACCAAGACAGTAAACTCGCTCCAGACCCCTCAGACCTGAAGTCATCCTTGATTTTCCCCTTCTTGTGCACCATTGTCAATGCATCATTAAATTCTGACCAAGACTTTCATAGGCATCCAGAACCTGATCATCTACACCAACTCAACCAATGTCGTCTCTCAGCTGAGGTATTCCAGTAGACCTGAGGGTTTCACACTGATCTCATGTCTCTGCCTCTGCCCTGAGACACTTTTTGTCCATTGTCTCTCCACCTGGCATCTTTCAAGGGTGACTACTATGGGCTTCACCAATAGGTACTCTTGCCGTCTAATCTTTCAAAGGGGTGACATCAATCTCTAACCACTATGACCATGGCAATGGGCACCCTTGACTTATGACTTCTATGCTCTGTGTCATGGGCATCCTCTGGCTTCAAGGTGGGTTTGGTCAAGGGAATATAAAGGCAGGAAACTAAGAGCCAGGAGGAGAGTGAGGTCAGGGAATCACAGGATCCTCCACCACCTAAGGCTACAGCTCTAGTTAAAGGCCATCTGATTCCCCCAGGGAAAAGCATATTAAACTTTTCAAGTCTTAGAAGTGAAAAGCTAGGAATGTCAACACATTTCTCATCTCGTTGAAAATCAGGGAGACCCAAAGTGAAATGATGAGAAGATGACATTTCACACATGCACATAAGAAAAACTTATGACCCTAACACCAATTTTAGAAGTAGACAAGGCAAAGGGGGAAATGATCTGTTGCTTATACCACTGATAGAATGTGTTGGTTTAACCACCTTGGACAGTAAAGTGTGGCCAATCATATTAACACTGAATTTATCCAAGCTCTACTCCCAATCTCATCCTTGGGGAGATTCTCATCCCCTGGGAATGTCAGCAGGACTCTCGCAGTTGCATTGCTCCTAAAAGAGAAAAGCTGAAAATACTCAAAAGCTGCCAAAATAGGGAAATAGCTAAATACAATGTCATATGGTCATGTGATAACTTAATATACAGTAATAAAAATTATTTTGGACAATGTTCATATGTATCAATCGGTCCAAGAAATTATTTGGCTTAATAAATACTAGCAACACAAATAGATCTGAAAGCATAGGGAATAAAAAAAAGAAACTTACAAAATCATTTGATTTTGAAAAATATACAAAGACCCTACATACATAGTTTTCTTTTTTTTAAGTTTTAAAACATGGATAAGAATGTTACTTACCAATTTTGGAATATTGGTTATCTTTGAGAGGGAAAGTGGAATAGATGTATAACATATTTCCTCTTAAATAAATATTTAATAACACATTAGGATGACAATTATCAAAAAGTCAGGAGGCAACCAATTCTGCCAAGGATGTGGAAAAAAGAGAGTCTTGTATGCTGTAGGTAGGAAGGTAGATTGGTACAGCCATCATGGAAAACAGTATGGAGGTTCCCCAAAAAATTCAAATTAGAGCTCCAGATGACCCAATAATCTCTGGAAATGAAATCACCACCTCATAAAGACACTTGCACTCCTGTGTTTATTGCAGTGTTATTCACAATGGCCAAGATATGAAAACAGGCCAGTATATACCAATGGATGAGTGGGTAAGAAAATCTTGGAATATAAAGACAATAGAATATTATTTAGACTTTAAAAAGGAGATTCTGCCATTTTCCACAACATGTGTAGATATGGAAGACATTCTAAATAAATAAGTCCAATACAGAAAGAAAAATATTGGAATGATCACTTATACACAGAAATAGAGAATATAACAATGATTACCCAGAGGCAGGGAAAAAATAGGAAGACATATGTTAGAAGTTACAAAAATAGCAGCTATGTAGACTGAACAAGTCTAGAGAGCTAATGTACAATGTGAGGATTATAGTTTTAAGATTAAACTTTATTTGTGATTCCTGCTAAATTATTTTATTTTAGTTCTTTATACCATGAAAAGGAAAATGGATATGTAAAATAATGGACATATGTGGGAAGCCATCCTGACACGTGACTGGGCGACTCCCGTTAAGGGTCTGAGGCTTCTGGCTGTGTCAGAATTTTCCCGGCCCTTTCCTGATGAGAGAACCCGTCCGTGTGGGGGTGTGACTGACCACTGACCCCGGGGGCCCAATCACTGACCCTGACCTTGGAGTGCAGTCCCCCCTCAACCTTCATTGGATGGAATTATCCCCTGAATTTCTTGTTCCCCAATAAAAGGCTACTCCCTGGCGTGTTCACTCTCTCTCTCTCCTGCTAGCCCTGAGTAATCCTTGCTGCCCTGCTGGGCGGTTAGAGGTCAGAGCCAGAGAGGGGAGCCGTCTCGGACCTGGCAATAGAAATAAGGTAACTGAGTCTGTGTGTTTTATTTCGATCTCTTCTAACTAACTTTATGCCTAGAACCTCATTAATGAAACCATTGCGCAGGCCGCGTGGTAGAGACATATTTACTTATTTCATGATAGTATCCATTTTACTATCTATATATGTCCTATAACATCATATGACATATCTTAAATATAAACAATAAGATCTATCTTAAAAAATAAATAAAAATAATAAATATTTAAAATTAATCTGATAAAATGATAATAGTTGTAAAATCTATGTGATAGGAACATGGGTATGTAATATATTATTCTCTGTACCTACCTAAATTTTTGAAGCATTACTTTTTAAAGCTATTTCTAATAGCTGATAACAAAAATTCACTCTCTAGATGCAGCCATTCACTTGAACTTTGGCATCCTAATGTGATATTTATGATTCATTAAAATATTTTTTTATTGTAGCATGTCTGAGTAGTTTTTGGCAAGCACTAATGTTCCATTACTTATGCCTAGCCATATCTCGTGCCAGTTTAGGTATATGCAAAATATGCAAAAAATACATAAGGCACAGGAATATAATGTGTATAAAGATTTTTAATGCAGCTTCACTTATAAAAGTGAAAAATTGGAAATAATCAATGAGAAGATTGACAAGACAAATGTGAAAAGGAAGTCACATCAAAATACAGTGTAGGTCAGCAGTTACTAAAAAGAAAAAAGGAAAGAGAAGAAAAGCTCTATCCACATAGGCACATTGATAGTGCAATAATCACTGTCTACACAAATGGTATATATCCCTGGTAACTCCTAAGCATGGATCAGAGTTGGGACAACATCAAGGGCCCAAAGGGGCATAGCATCACTTTCATTTCTTATATTTTTATAATAATTCATTTTTAGAAAATATTTGTTACTTAAAGGGATTAAATCTAAACATAAAATGTCCCTGCCAATGAAACATGAGGAGAGTAAGGAAATGTCTGATTAAGGATGGCCCCTTGTTACTGTCTCTATATGGGCACAAGGCCTGACAAGACCTGGATTCAGCTAGGATGGTCCCTCACCTCTAATATTAAGAAGCAGAAGACTGACACAGGAAGCCAAGTTGGTGAAAAAGGCCATCTACAGCCTCAGGCCCTTTCACACAGCAGCTAGACTACGGGTATCCATCAAGAGTTCCTCCTTGTGTTCCCAAGCTTGTGGAGACCTGCACTGAGACAAATCCTCTTTCAAGTATTTTAGGGACTGGGGGTGGTCATGCCTGGAAGAGGTAATCCACCAAGATGGCTGCCATCCATTGCTTCTCTATCAGTACTGTAGCAGGGTCTGCCTAACTATTCTTAGAAGTTCTTTAAAATACAAATTTCCTTGGGACATTACTGGTTTGGCTAAAATTTCCCTGGTGTTAGCAATGAAAGGTCCATATCCCAGGAAATACCTCAATCTGGACAGGACAACAGGTCACTCTACAAGAGACCTGAGCAGTGTGAGACATACTTGCTTATCCCCTGTTACCAGATGTGAGCAAACCACTCATCTGGGACATGCTTGCACCAGCACATACCACAGCACAGGGGGAGGAGTAATTGAACAGCACAACTCAAATAGTGAGAAATATTGAGTTGGTTTTGCTTTTAGTCTGTGTGTGTGTGTGTGTGTACACGTATGTGCGTGTATTGGTGGGGTGGAGGAGGTTAGAAGTAACAATAGATCATAGATTCAGTGCCCCAGGTCTAGAACCTGGCTGTCCTAGGTCCTGAATATGATCAGAACTTGGCTTAAAATGCAAACTAGAGGGCTGGTGATGTGGCTCATTGGTGAAGCACTTGCCTAGCAGATGCCCTGGATTCGATCCTCACCACAGTGAACAAATAAATAAATTTGCAATGAAAAGGGAACTAGAAAATAAAGTAGAATTGGTCCAGTCAATTTTCTTTGCCTGGTACACAAATCTAACTAGGGCTATCACTCCCTTTGTCTTGGCCACATACCTTTTGCATTTCAGGATTTTGTTGAAATAAGCAGTTTTCATTTTCTCCTGAAGTTTTCTTGCACATTGTTCGGGCAATTTTGGCTTCAATATAGTACTCCAAACTATCTGTTACCTGTCAATGAGTAATTAAAAACTAAACATCAAAAAAGAAAATGGTATCAATTATCACTTCTGGTAAACAATTGGCTGCCTAGGGCAAGAATGTCTCCATGTCTTCCCTCTCTTCTACATGTCTTTTCCAGAAGTTTGGGGATAATTTGGAGGGATTCTTACCTTTATATCTCTTTCTTTCTCATTATGTTTTTTAATCTTAAAGTAATGGCAACAGTCCCCAGGATAAAGCAAGAAAACTATCTTCCCCCCCCCCACAAAAAAAAATCCCCATGAAAAAACTAATAGTTTACTTTTTGAGGTTTAAGAAATACATAACAGTTTTTTCATCTTCACACCTAATCAATAAATATTGAGGGGATATTGACATGTTCTAGAACTGAAACTTTCATAGAGTGGATTGATTTTTCCTAAGACCTTCCATCTTTTGTCAATTTCAGTAATCCATACCACAGTCCATGTAATGGAGCCTCTAAAAGCCCTACTTCCTAGACATCCTACCAGCACTGAGCCCCCAGCCAACCCTCCTTCTACCCAAGGAGGGCCTCTTGGAGAGATGTAGTTATGCAACATGAAATATGGGCTTTTTATTTTTGAGAAAGGTGCAACAACCACCATATGACCCAGCTATCCCACTCCTTGGTATTTATCCAAAAAAAAAAAAAACTAAAATCAGAATTCTATATTTATACACACATGCTAGTGTTTAAAGCAGTGCAATTCACAATAGCCAAGCTATGGAACCAGCCCCTTAACAGATGAATGGTAAAGAAAATGTGGTATATGTATATGTATGTATGTATGTATATATGTGTATATATATATATATATATATATATATATATATATATATATATATATGATGCAGTATTCATCAGCCATAAACGATAATAAAAGTATGACATTCACTAGCAAATGAATGTATACGAATGGAAACATATCATGATAAGTAAAACTAGCCTCAAAAAAACAAGGGTCAAACGTTTTCTCTCATGCATACAAAAAAAGAGGGGATAAAAAAAGGTATCTCACAAAAATATAAGGGAGGCCAATAAAGGAGGAGGATCAAGAAAGAGTAAGGAGAGGGATACCCCAGGAAGATGGCGGCGAGGGGAGTGCATTGCCCCCGTGTGCTGCTTCACTGTGTGGGAGTATGACAAGTCAGGACGGCTAAAGGATATCTTGTTAGGAATTTCCAGCAATAGTGGGGTGCTCCAGAACCTGGAGGAAGGATTTCCATCACACGAGGATCGGCTACGGGGACTCAAACGCGAGAGGTTTGTCGCACGGAGGGTAACACTGCTTATTCAGCAAATCGCCCCGCGGCTAGAGTCTGCAGCGCACACTGGGATAGCGACGCAGGGTTACAGCGCTGCAGTTTCTGCCAGCCGTGCAAGCACCATACTCAGGGCTGAATTCTGGGTTCAAGACGGGGGAAGGAAGCGGTCCATCTCGGTTCTCCACACCGGTCAGACCACAGAGGAGGCCAGCAGCCACCATGTTGGAAAGCTGATGTCACTATCCCTGTTTTCGACTGACCGCAGCTCATTCAGCCATAGAGCAGGTAATTTCAGGCTGCAATTCGCCTGCGGCTTGCAGACAGATTGCTAGGGTTCAGCGCCTGGGTGCTTCTTAGAACCTGATCTTATCAGCGCGAACACCGAGCGCGGGGCGGCCGAGTTCCGGCTCCCGGAACCGTCCGGGAACCGCCCTGGCCCAGGGCTGCGGAGCCTGCGGAGGCTGCTTCTTGGACCCTGCTCCTATCAGAGCATACACCAAGCACTAAGCAGCCGAATTCCGGCTCCCGGAACTGAGCCCGCGGGGACTGCTTCTTGGAGCCTACGCTTATAGGAGCTTACACCGAGCACGGAGCAGCCGAGTTCCGGCTCCCGGAACTTCCCTGGCCCGGGGCTAGGAGCCCGCGGAAACTGCTTCTCGGTCCGGGTCCTGCTGAGGGCCGGTCAGGACTCACCCGTTGCTTTGGTTGCCTGGCAAGGGGAACGAAATGCTGCCATTCGCATAGGATACCAACATGGCAGAGATCTGATGTCTGCAGAAAGCGGCGGAGGAGAGAACTTCATCGATACCAGCGGTGACATAAGCAGTTGGTCTCCTGGTAGGGGGGGTGAGGCACAGTCACCCGAGTCTCCTCAATTTGTCATCGAGCCAGAGGGGAGGAGCCAGGCCGCTGCCAGCGCCCGGAGCAGGCCCAGTGGCTCGCCAGCGTGGTGACCGCGTGACCCCAATTGGAGAGGGGGCGGAGCGGAGCCGCCACCCGCACCCGCAAGGTGGGCAGACCCGCGACCCAGTGGTACATGGGCGTGGTAGGAGGGGCAGGGCAGAGCCGCCGTTCGCGCTTGCAAGGTAAACAGACCTGTGACAGCCTGGCGGGTCAGGCCCAGTGGCCTGCCAGTGTGGTACACACGTCACCCCAACTGGAGTAGGGGCAGAGCAGATCCTTCGCCCACGCCCGGATCAGGCCCTGCCGGTGTGGTGGTCACGTGACCCCAATTGGAGTGGGGGCGGAGCGGAACCGCCACCCGTGTCCGCAGGGTGAGCAGACCTGTGACCAACCTGCAGATCAGGCCCAGGGGTCCGCAGGCGTGGTAGGAGGGGCAGGGCAGATCCGCCGCCCGCGCCTCCAAGGTAGGCAGACCTACAACAGACCGGCGGATCAGGCCCAGGAGCCTGCCGGCGTGGTACAAACACCACCCTAATTGGAGTAGTGGCAGAGCAGAGTCGCCGCCCGTGCCAGGAACAGGCCCAGCGTCCTGCAGGCGGGGTAGTCACGACACCCCAATTGGAGTAGGGGCAGAGCAGAGCCTCCACCCGTGCCCGAAAGGTAGGCAGATCTGCGACCGACCAGCGGGACAGGCCCAGTGGCCTGCCGGTACGACAGACACGTCACCCCATTTGGAGTAGGGGCAGAGTAGAGCCGCCGCCCGCGCCTGCAGGGTAGGCAAACCTGCAACCGACCGGCGGATCAGGCCCGGTGGCCTGCCGGCGTGGTACACTCGTCACCCCAATTGGAGTAGGGGCAGAACAGAGCCGCCGCCAGCGCCCAGAACAGGCCCAGTGACCTGCCGGCGTGGTAGCCACGACACCCCAATTAGAATAAGGAGAGAGCAGAGCCGCCGCCCGCGCCTGCAGGAAAGATACGCAAGCAGTATGAAAAGACAAGGAAAGAAAGGACCACAAGCAATGCAGGTCAACGCAACTTTAGAAGAGATAACAGCTGCAGCAGATGGAATGTCAGATAAAGAATTCAGGATATACATGCTTCAGATGATCTGGAGTATCAAGGAAGACATTAAACACCAAAATCAGACAATGGAAGATCACTTCGACAATGAATTACGCAAACAAATCCAGGAAGCAAAGGATCAACTATACAGGGAGATAGAGGTTATAAAAAACAAACAATCAGAAATCCTAGAAATGCAGGAAGCAATAAACCAACTTAAAAACTCAATGGAGAATACTACCAGCAGAGTAGAACACTTAGAAGATAGAACATCAGACAATGAAGACAAAGTATTTCAACTGGAAAAGGACATAGACAGCTCAGCAAGACTGTTAAGAAACCATGAGCAGAACATCCAAGAAATATGGGATAACATTAAGAGACCAAACTTAAGAGTCATTGGGATACAGGAAGGTACAGAGCTCCAAACCAAAGGAATGAGCAGTCTATTCAATGAAATAATACAAGAAAACTTCCCAGACTTGAAGAATGAGACAGAATCCCAAATCCTAGAAGCCTACAGGATGCCGAATGTGCAAAATCATAAGAGATCCACACCTAGACACATTATAATGAAGATGCCCAACATACAGAATAAGGAGAGAATTTTAAAAGCTACAAGAGAAAGGAAGCAGATTACATTTAGGGGTAAGCCAATCAGGATAACAGCTGATCTTTCAACACAGACTCTGAAAGCTAGAAGATCCTGGAATAACATATTTCAAACACTGAAAGAAAATGGGTTCCAACCAAGAATTGTGTATCCAGCGAAATTAAGCTTCAGGATGGAAGATGAAATTAAAACCTTCCACGATAAACAAAAGTTTAAAGAATTCGCAGCTAGAAAACCATCTCTTCAAAACATCCTCGCCAAAGCATTACAGGAAGAGGAAATGGAAAATAACAATGAAAACCAACAGTGGGAGGTAGGACAATAAAGGGCGGGGGAATAATCAAAGAGGAAAACAAACCATGTTTAGTAACAGAAATAAACAAATATGGCTGGAAGAACAACCCATATCTCAATAATAACCCTAAATGTTAATGGCTTAAACTCACCAATTAAGAGACACAGGCTAGTAGAATGGATCACAAAACAAGACCCAACAATATGCTGCCTACAGGAGACGCATTTGATAGGAAAAGACATACATAGGCTGAAGGTGAAAGGTTGGGAAAAATCATATCACTCATATGGACTTCGGAAACAAGCAGGAGTGTCCATACTCATATCAAATAAAATAGATTTCAAGCCAAAGTTAATCAAAAGGGATAAAGAGGGACACTACATATTGCTTAAGGGAACCATACACCAACAAGACATAACAATCATAAATATTTATGCCCCAAACAATGGTGCAGCTATGTTCGTCAAACAAACTCTTCTCAAGTTCAAGAGTCTAATAGACCACCATACCGTAATCATGGGAGACTTCAACACACCTCTCTCGCCACTGGACAGATCTTCCAAACAAAAGTTGAATAAGGAAACTATAGAACTCAATAACACTATTAATAACCTAGACCTAATTGACATATATAGAGTATACCACCCAACATCAAGCAGTTACACTTTTTTCTCAGCAGCACATGGATCCTTCTCTAAAATAGATCATATATTATGTCACAGGGCAACTCTTAGACAATATAAAGGAGTAGAGATAATACCATGCATCTTATCTGATCATAATGGAATGAAACTGAAAATCAACGATAAAAGAAGGAAGGAAAAAGCATACATCACTTGGAGAATGAACAATAGGTTACTGAATGATCAATGGGTTATAGAAGACATCAAGGAGGAAATTAAAAAATTCTTAGAGATAAATGAAAACACAAACACAACATATCGGAATCTATGGGACACATTGAAAGCAGTTCTAAGAGGAAAATTCATTGCTTGGAGTTCATTCCTTAAAAAAAGAAAAAACCAACAAATAAATGATCTCATACTTCATCTCAAAATCCTAGAAAAAGAAGAGCAAAACAACAGCAAAAGAAGTAGAAGGCAAGAAATAATTAAAATCAGAGCTGAAATTAATGAAATCGAAACAAAAGAAACAATTGAAAAAATTGACAAAACTAAAAGTTGGTTCTTTGAAAAAATAAACAAAATCGACAGACCCTTAGCAATGCTAGCGAAGAGAAGAAGAGAGAGAACTCAAATTACTAGCATACGGGATGAAAAAGGCAATATCACAACAGACACTTCAGAAATACAGAAGATAATCAAAAACTATTTTGAATCCTTATACTCAAATAAATTAGAAGACAGTGAAGGCATAGATAAATTTCTTAAGTCATATGATCTGCCCAGATTGAGTCAGGAGGATATAGACAACCTAAACAGACCAATATCAATTGAGGAAATAGAAGAAACCATAAAAAGACTACCAACTAAGAAAAGCCCGGGACCGGATGGGTATACAGCAGAATTTTACAAAACCTTTAAAGAAGAACTAATACCAATACTTTTCAAGCTACTTCAGGAAATAGAAAAGGAGGGAGAACTTCCAAATTCATTCTATGAGGCCAACATCACCCTGATACCTAAACCAGACAAAGACACTTCAAAGAAAGAAAACTACAGACCAATATCTCTAATGAACCTAGATGCAAAAATCCTCAATAAAATTCTGGCGAATCGGATACAAAAACATATCAAAAAAATTGTACACCATGATCAAGTAGGATTCATCCCTGGGATGCAAGGCTGGTTCAATATATGGAAATCAATAAATGTTATTCACCACATCAATAGACTTAAAAATAAGAACCATATGATCATCTCGATAGATGCGGAAAAAGCATTCGACAAAGTACAGCATCCCTTTATGTTCAAAACTCTAGAAAAACTAGGGATAACAGGAACATACCTCAATATTGTAAAAGCAATCTATGCTAAGCCTCAGGCTAGCATCATTCTGAATGGAGAAAAACTGAAGGCATTCCCTCTAAAATCTGGAACAAGACAGGGATGCCCTCTCTCTCCACTTCTGTTCAACATAGTTCTCGAAACACTGGCCAGAGCAATTAGACAGACGAAAGAAATTAAAGGCATAAAAATAGGAAAAGAAGAACTTAAATTATCACTATTTGCAGATGATATGATTCTATACCTAGCAGACCCAAAAGGCTCTACAAAGAAACTATTAGAGCTAATAAATGAATTCAGCAAAGTGGCAGGATATAAAATCAACACGCATAAATCAAAGGCATTCCTGTATATCAGCGACAAATCCTCTGAAATGGAAATGAGGACAACCACTCCATTCACAATATCTTCAAAAAAAATAAAATACTTGGGAATCAACCTAACAAAAGAGGTGAAAGACTTATACAATGAAAACTACAGAACCCTAAAGAGAGAAATAGAAGAAGATCTTAGAAGATGGAAAAATATACCCTGTTCATGGATAGGCAGAACTAACATCATCAAAATGGCGATATTACCAAAAGTTCTCTATAGGTTTAATGCAATGCCAATCAAAATCCCAACAGCATTTCTTGTAGAAATAGAGAAAGCAATCATGAAATTCATATGGAAAAATAAAAGACCCAGAATAGCAAAAACAATGCTAAGCAGGAAGTGTGAATCAGGCGGTATAGCGATACCAGACTTCAAACTATACTACAGAGCAATAGTAACAAAAACAGCATGGTACTGGTACCAAAACAGGCGGGTGGACCAATGGTACAGAATAGAGGACACAGAAACCAATCCACAAAACTACAACTATCTTATATTTGATAAAGGGGCTAAAAGCATGCAATGGAGGAAGGATAGCATCTTCAACAAATGGTGCTGGGAAAACTGGAAATCCATATGCAACAAAATGAAACTGAATCCCTTTCTCTCGCCATGCACAAAAGTGAATTCAAAATGGATCAAGGAGCTTGATATCAAATCAGAGACGCGCCGTCTGATAGAAGAAAAAGTTGGCTACGATCTACAGTCGGTGGGGTCGGGCTCCAAATTCCTCAATAGGACACCCATAGCACAAAAGTTAATAACTAGAATCAACAAATGGGACTTACTCAAACTAAAAAGTTTTTTCTCAGCAAAAGAAACAATAAGAGAGGTAAATAGGGAGCCTACACCCTGGGAACAAATCTTTACTCCTCACACTTCAGATAGAGCCCTAATATCCAGAGTATACAAAGAGCTCAAAAAATTAGACAATAAGAGAACAAACAACCCAATCAACAAATGGGCCAAGGACCTGAACAGACACTTCTCAGAGGAGGACATACAGTCAATCAACAAGTACATGAAAAAATGCTCAACATCTCTAGCTGTCAGAGAAATGCAAATCAAAACCACCCTAAGATACCATCTCACTCCAGTAAGATTGGCAGCCATTATGAAGTCAAACAACAACAAGTGCTGGCGAGGATGTGGGGAAAAGGGTACACTTGTACATTGCTGGTGGGACTGCAGATTGGTGCAGCCAATTTGGAAAGCAGTATGGAGATTTCTTGGAAAGCTGGGAATGGAGCCACCATTTGACCCAGCTATTCCCCTTCTTGGTCTATTCCCTAAAGACCTAAAAAGAGCATGCTACAGGGACACTGCTACATCGATGTTCATAGCAGCACAGTTCACAATAGCAAGACTGTGGAACCAACCTAGATGCCCTTCAATAGACGAATGGATAAAAAAAATGTGGCATTTATACACAATGGAGTATTACTCTGCATTAAAAAATGACAAAATCATAGAATTTACAGGGAAATGGATGGCATTAGAGCAGATTATGCTAAGTGAAGCTAGCCAATCCCTAAAAAACAAATGCCAAATGTCTTCTTTGATATAAGGAGAGTAACTAAGAACAGAGTAGGGACGAAGAGCAGGAGAAGAAGATTAACATTTAACAGGGATGAGAGGTGGGAGGGAAAGGGAGAGAGAAGGGAAATTGCATGGAAATGGAAGGAGACCCTCAGGGTTATACAGTGGAGGGGGTAGAGAGAGAGGAGGGGAGGGGAGGGGAGAGGTGGGGAGGGGGGAGGGTGGAGGATGGGAAAGGCAGAGGAGCACAACAGACACTAGTATGGCAATATCTAAATCAATGGATGTGTAACTGATGTGATTCTGCAATCTGTGTATGGGGTGAAGGTGGGAGTTCATAACCCACTTGAATCAAAGTGTGGAATATGATATGTCAAGAAATTTGTAATGTTTTGAACAACCCACAATAAAAAAATTAAAAAAAATAAAAATTAAAAAAAAAATAAAGAATCATACAGGTCAGGTGTGTTAGTCAGCTTTTGTTACTGTAACAAATACCTGAGATAAATCAATTCAGAAGAGAAAAGGTTTGTTTTGGCTCATGGTTTCAGAGCTTTCAGTCCATGATTCTGTTGCTTTGGGCATCATGGCAGAACACTTGGCAGAAGATGACTATTCACCTTATAGTGGCCAGAAAGCAAACAAAAATAGAGGAAGGGGACAGAGTCCCAATATTCCCTTCAACAGCACACCTCACTGATCTAATTTCTTTCTATGAGGCCTGCTTACTAAAAGTTCCACCACTTCCCAACAGGGCCTTGGCTGGGGAACAAGCCTTCGACACCTGGCCCTTGTGGGAGACATTTAAGATCCGAACTATAACCAAGACATTGGGATGATTTACTTATTCATTCATTCATTTATTTATTTATAATTAACTGAAGGAAACAAAAAGGTGAATAATTTATTTTCAAGCTTTCAAATGAGTAAATATATTCATTCCATTTATAGAAGAGAAGAGCAAAGTCCTAAAAAGTGAAGGGCTTGGACTAAGATCATTCAACTAAATGGGAGAATGACAAGAAAACCCAAACTCAAATATCATCTGTACACCATGATTAGCTCTGTTTTGATAAGCTTGTATATAATTTAAAAAGCTTCTACACGACAGAAGTATGCTTTATTTGCTCTGAAGCACCTTTTGTTTTAATGATTTTAAGATCATAGTTCATGGGCTACAAGTAAATCATGCCTGCAATAAATTTCCATGCATGTTTTGTAAAAAAAAAAAAAAAAAGAAAGAGTAAAGGAGGAGAGGGCATGAGGAGGTACTGGGGAATGAAATTGACCAAATTATACTATGTCTATGAACAAATATACCACAATAAATTCCACTTTTATGATAATTATAATGCACCAATATTTACAAAAAAAAACAGGGGAAAAGAAGAGGGACACAACTAGAAAAACAAGGTCTATAAGACTTAAAGGAGAAAACATATTAATGACCAAGTTAAACAGTAACTAGTCCCAAAACAATCAGAGATAAATAAGAAAATATAATAGACATTTTAGAGATTCTGGGAAAGTTGCCCAGGCACTGAATAAAATAAGTATAGTGGGCAGAATTCTAATATGCCCCCAAAGTCCCCACCCTTGCTCTCCCTGCCCTATAAGATACTTAGGACTGTGAAAATGGCAGGTTTCACTCACTTTTAAAGCATAACTAACTTTAAGATGGATAAGGATATTAACCTGGTGAACTTGACCTCATCATATGAGACTTTTAAATCTGGGGTTAGGATAAAGGCAAATAATAAGGTTTAAAACAAAAAAGGAAGGGGAGGGGGCCGGGGATGTGGCTCAGTGGTTAAGTGCCTCTGGGATCAAACCCTGGTATCAAAAAATACAAAACAAACAAAAAATAAATAAACATCTTTTCTGAAAAAAAGAAAGAGTAGATAGACATACTGTTGCTAAATGCAACCAAATATAATATTGAAAGACAAAATCCCAACCAAAAGGTGGTTTGGTTTGGTTTGGTTTGGTTCAGTTAGTTTGGTTTGATTTGGTTTGGTTTGGTTTGGTGCTGGGGGTTGAACGCAGGGAGTTATGCATGCTAAATACTCAGGAACATAATCTGTCCTGAGCCACACCTCCAGTCCTAAAAGGACATCATTTTAACAGAATAAACCAAAAGCAGAAAGACAAGTATCACATTTTTTCTCTCATATATGGAAATTTTGGGAAAAAACAAACTTAAAATAGAAAGAAATTATTTGGGAATGACCAGAGAAGTGGAGGAGTAGAGAGACAGAAGAAGGAAAGAGAGGGTAGAAGGAAGGGTGGATATGATCAATGCACAATATGTGCATGTATGGAAATGTCACAGTGAAACTCTATATACAACACGTGTTAATAACAAAAGAAGAATAACATAGAGAACCTAGTCTGTTTTGTGCTGCTAAAATAGAATATCTGAGACTAGGTGATTTATAAATATATATATATATATATATATATATATATATATATATATATATATATATTTCTTAAAATTCTGGAAGCTGAGCAATCCATAGCCAAGGACCTGCATCTGGTGAGGGCCTTCTCACTGTGAGAGCCACTCACAGTGAACATCAGAGGGCAAAAGAATGCACAAGAGAGTAAGGGCAATCGATCTAACTCACAGCTTCAAGCCCTTTCATAATCAGCGTCGATCTAATCATAATGGAAACACTAAACATCTGGGCCTACCTTCCAATGCTATTGCACTGGGATTAAGTTTCCAACATACTTGTTTTTTTGTTTTTGTTTTGTTTTTGTTTTTGTTTTTTTGTTTGTTTGGTTGTTTTTTTTTTTGGTGAGGACACATTCAAACCATATCATTTGTTCTACTCAATAGCAAATTCTGATTCTGGCCCAAGATCTGATAAACAGATCAAGGGAAGAGAATTATATTGTAGAATCCTACAATAAATTCAATATATTTAAATATTTGGTCTATGGTGTGCTGGCTTTTCAAAACATAGAGACTCTTTACTAAAGAGACTTGGGACAACTGACCTTTTTTTAATGTAAAAGTTAGATCTAGTGCCTATTCTATAAGTAAAAATAAATGCAGGATAGATTAATGATTTAAAAATTATAAATGTCTTAGAAGAATTACAACAGTTATACTTTAAATAGAAAAAGACTTCTTGAAACAAAAAACTCAAAAAAAACTTTTTTTAATGAAAATGTTTTTAATTTAATAAATTTCTAAAAGAAAAGCATTCATTACTAATTAATAAATGGTTGTTATTTCACATAGTTAGACCTGAATATTTATTAGTGCATTATAGTTACACAAATAGTGGAGATCAGACTGACATAATTATGTATTCATGGAATATAATTATCCCCATTTCAGTCCCTGTGCTTCCTCTTTACCCCTTTTACATATTATGTACTCTGCTGGGCTTCCTTCTATTTATTTATATCTTTTAATTGGGGCTTTATTGATGACATAAAGGTGGAATTCACTGTGGTATAAATTTATATATATATATATATATATATATATATATATATATATATATATATAGTAAATATTTAGATATGGACACAGCATACTTGTGCTTGTTTCAAGTTATTTCCTTCCTTCTGCAATCCCATTGCCCTCCCCCTCAATCTCCTTCCATTACTTCACTTACTCTTTGCTCTGTTTTCATGGAAAACCCAAAAAACTTAAAGGAATAAAAAACTAAATTCTATGTCAATATGTTTTCAAAAATCCAGACCCTATAAATAATATCAAACTACAAACAAGAAAAAGGAAAGTGCAAAATATTGGCAGTATATATAAAAACAATGAATTAATTTGAACAGCCCATAAAGAACAACTACTAATTCGTAAGAGCAAGACAAATAATGCAGGCAAAAAAGAAAAATTATCAAAGAAAGTACATATTATCCCATGAACTCAATAAAAGACACTCTTCATGGTACAGAGAAATACAACAAGATGCTATTTTCGCATCCATCAGATTGGTAATCATCTGAAAGACAAATGAGATCTACTATCGGTGATAACGGGCAAGAGATGTCCTCAGACCTGCAGCATTGGCAAGAATCTAAATTGATTTGCTCTATAACATGAATGAGAAACCTAAATTCAATCCCCGATATCATAAAATAAATACTAATTTAAAACTTGATTTAGCCCTATTGAGGGTCAATTTGCCATTTTCTTGCAAATGACTCTCTAACCAAGGAATTCAAATCCAGAGTGCATATCATAGCAATGTGTGCATAGGGATTTTCATTGTTGCAGTTTTCCTATCAACAAACCTAATGGCTGAAATTTTTTACCTAAGATACAGTGCAAATTATGAGTTGGATCTAAGTGCACTTTCAATGATTTCCAAGACATCTTAAGCAGCAAAAATACAGTGCAACACTATAATTGCATGAATATAAAACACACTTTTAAAGTTTTCAGTAATGTATATAAATGCATAACAAATAGCAGAATGACAGAGCCAAATGTTTTTATGGTGCCCTCAGCAACAACGAGCCAGAATGGAAATGCAAGAAATTGAGTCTGCTCTCGAATTTTAATTCAACAACTTCCAAATGTACTCCTAGAAATTTTCTATGACTGTAGATCAAATTTCTTAACCTCGGTGCCACTGAAATTTGGGGGCTGAAGTTTGGGAACTGGCCTATGTATTATAGTATGTCCAGTAGCAGCATCCCTGGCCTCAACTCACTAGATGCTTGTAGCAGAACCTTCAATCATAACAACCACAAACATCTCCAGGTATTGCCAACAATCTTCTGGTAAAGCAAACCATTCCCAGCTGAGAAACACAGCTTTATATTCAAGTTATGCAGATGTTCCCTGAGTTACAACTGGGTTACATCCTTACAAATCCATTGTAAGTTGAAAATATTCTAAGTAAAAAAAGCATTTAATATACCCAACCAACCAAACTTCCCATCTTAGCAACATAGTGCACTGGAGATTATTGGCTATCTACCTCCAGTCTCTCTGCTGCATGTTATGTCAGTGACATTGTGAGCTGAGTCCAGTGTCACCCTATTTACCTCTGCCACCCTTTATTCCTCAAAGTCCAGTCAGGATGACCTAATTTTCATTCCCTCAGCATGCTCTTCTGCACCCTATCTCAGGCTTCTAACAAACAACATTATAATCAGCTCTCTCAAGAAATTTAACATTCATATAAGTCTCTCTTATATTACATAGTCCATATTCAAATTTCCTCAGTTGTCCAAATAAAATTCATCATTTTTTCTTTTATATTCAAGAGATAATATTGGACTTGTTATCATGTTTCCTAAGCATCCTTTACTGAAGAACAATTTCACAGCTTTTCCCCCTTTCATGACATTAATATCTCTGAGTATAGAATGTCCCATATTGTGGATTTGATTGTTTCTCATCATTACATCTAGGGCACTTTTCTATGCAGGAATACAATGTACATATGAGATCATCCCTCTCAGAACATCACATTGGTGGATATGTGATGTCAATTTGCCCCAGTGTTGGTGATGAACATTTGGCAATGGAGGCACTCAGCCCATGTCTTGATTGTAAGGATACCTTTTGCCCCTTTGTTTAACTATAGTCATACACCACAGAATGGTGTGCACTTACAAAGGTGGTCCTGTAACATTACAATGGGTATGGAAAATTCCAATTGCCTAGTGACACCGTAGTCATCATAGGGTCGTGGCTCAGCTCATGTTCATGTGTCTGTGGCGATGCTGCTGTAAACACAATTGTAATAAGCAATCCCTGCCACACAATTCATCTCAGTACTCTCACCCAGTGGTTGTAGGATTCACTGATAATCTTGCCTGAATTGGTTATTATTGTGATGGTTGCAAAAGGTACTTTTCTACTTATGTCTTTTTTGGTCACTGCTATGAATGGGTGTGTTTCTGTAAAGGGCCTTCCAGGTTTCTTCTTACGGCATCAGCTGGACTCCAAGTCACAGTCTGCTCGCTTTGTTATAATGCATCCCTGTGGTTACTCATGCTGCTGATGCTCAACTTGTCCCAAACTTGGTCCCATAAAGCTGCCTTCTGGGCTCTGACCTCTACTTTGGAATGTAACTATAATCAATTTTAAATTATCTTAATGAATATTTTGTTTCAAATCCATCTCAGAATAATAAGGAATAAAATATAGCTTGTTGGTCCCTTGGTTGTATTCTGTTTCTCATTGCAATAACTATCTATGGATAATAGGTTCTGGCTGAAGACAGGGAATGAAACAGCAAAGAACAAATGCTTCACCCACCTGCTCTTGGGAGTTTAGAATCTCCACCGCCCTGAAGTAGTACGAGTCTTTGCTGGCCTTGTTATATTCTTTCATGGCATACCAGAGCGCCTGTTGCACGTAAACATAGGATTTAGAGATGTTTTGGAATTTTCTTATAATCTTTGGTGAGTCCCGTGCTTGGATTCTTCTGGACAAAAGGGCCACAGTGACCATCAGGAGCAGCAGGGCCTGACAGAGTCTGGCCATGGTGCCTCAGTCAAGGTGTCACAGGCCAAGGTCTTTGTGTTCTTCAAGGGCTGGGTCAGATGTGGACTTAGAGTTGGAGAGTGGGCTACTGCCTTATTTCTGCAGAAATCCAATCACCCCAACTCTTCTTGGCACTGCTATGAGCTAAAAGGAAGGAACTTATGTTAACATTGTGATACTGTAATATAATAATAATTATGTTAACTTATGTTAACATTGTGATACTGTAATATAATAATAATTATGTATTTGGTCTTCATCCTCAGTTTCTGGCACACAGCTTTAAAACCAGTGGGACTTCCCAAGTCAGAGGGTTCTAATAGGAGTGCATGTCTTATCCATAACAAGCCCTGTTTAGCCATAACTTAGTTTATGCTAATGAGATGGTTCTCTCTGGGTCCCTAGATAACCTCAGGTTAGGGGGTAATTGGCAAAGGAACCATGTGATGAACAGATTGGAATTTTCAGTCCCACCCTTGACCTCCAGTAAGGAAGAGGATGGAGACTGAATCCCTCACCAATGATTAGTGATTTAATCAATTATGCCTATGAAATGAAGCTTCTATAGAAACCCAAAAAGACAGGGTTCAGAGAGTTTCCAGGCTGGTCAGTACACAGAGGATCTTGCTGGAAGGGTGGCACACTAGGAAAGAGCCTGAAACAACAGGTACTCCTCTCTTCCTTGTCCTATGTGCCTCTTCATCTGGCTGTTCATCTCTGTCTTTAATAAGTTCCCTCAGAACTCATGTAGAAATTTAATTGACATTATAACAGTCTTAAGAGATGAGACCTTCCCAAGGTGATTAGATCGTGAGGTCTCTCCCTCCATGAATACATTAATGTCCTTATCACTGCAACAGATTAGCTTTGCAGGAGTGGTTTTGTTATAAAAGGAAGTTCACTCTCTCTCTCTCTCTTATGGTTGCCAACACCTCTTCCATGTTAGGACACAGCAGAGGCGCTCACAAGATGTAATACCACAATCTTGGACTCCCCAGACTTTAGAACTATGAACCAAATAAACTTCTATTGTCTACAATTTACCCACTCTGTGATATTCTGTTACCACAAAATAGAAAATGGACCAAGACATTACTTAGCCTGAGTTGTAACCAAGTTGGGCTGAAATGTGGGTGAACTGGGGACCCTCTGCTTTTGATTGGCATTTGAAGTCATGTGGAACTTGCGTTTTAAGTTGGTGGTGTCTTAGACCAACTCTGAGTAGTGTCAGGATTTAATTGAATCATTGTACACCTAGCTGGTACCCACAGAGAATTGGAGAATTGCTTGGTGTAGACAACCTACATATTGAGTGTCAGAAGTGCTATGTGGGTTTTAAAAAAAAAAAAAAAAAAAAAAAAACAGATCCTAGTAGTAATTGGCTTCTATGATTTTTTTTTCTCTTTCCTTCTCCAAAAAAGAAGGTGAATGAGAAATCTGCAATCTTAATTCAGCACATTTTTTTCCCATTTTCTGTATTTCCTTTCTGGAAGGATTCATACCTCCATTCATTCGGCCCCTCATTTTCTTCTCTGCCGAGCAATCCCATTTCCTCATCTTCAAAGTTCCTCTACATCCAAGGAAGGTGCCTATCTATATTAGGCCCTTATGAACAGATAGCACAAAAACACTCCCACAAGGAGAATGTGATCTCTAAACTCTTTATATTCTCCCAGGGACATGTGTGACAATTCTCACCTGACTCTCTACAGGCGTCAGAACTGAATCCCAAATATTTCCCTTTTCTTGTCAATTAATTAGTAATAGTACTCAGATCTATTTACTATCATTGAAGTTTACCAGGACCTGTATATTATATCTCTTTTAATCATTCGCATCCCCATGGAGGGCATAATAAGTAGCCCCGTTAACTCATAAAGGGGTCAAGCAAATGCTTACATTTATTTATGGAAGCATCGATTCTTGACTCATTGCCTGTTCTCACCCTACTGCTAAATCTACCTCAATCTAACAGACATACATCTGTAGATCACAACTTGGAATGTGTATTTGTTTTTGAGGATATCCATTTCTACTACTGAAGATAAATCAGGATGTAGTTTCTAAGTTCTGGGGAAACTGGTTAAGATATGTTAAATATAAATAATGAGCAAGCTAATATATTAAGAGACATAGGCAGAATACATGAAGATTAAGTGGAAAGCAGAGTTCCTCCAGGTTGGATGTACAATGTGATGAAAAACCCCAAGATGCATCTGATACCCCTCTGGCACTAAATATAAATGTGGTAAATGCAGCTGGAATATTCAGAAGACCTTAATTGAGCTACCCTCTGGTGACACCATTCTGGCCCCATGTATCCTCTTCCTGAGAAATCAACTATCTGTGCAGGAGGCTTATCAAGGGGGACTCTGCGCACAGGCAGATTTGCTTGCATCTGGCCTATAAATGAATCAATGTATACAACAGCCTTCCCTTATCTACAGTTTCACTTTCACTCGTTTAAGTTACCCGTACCATGGCCTGAAAATATTAAATGGAAAATTCCAGAAATAAATAATTCATAACTTAAATTTTATTAGAATATTTTGTTGTAATTATCATTTTATTACTGTTGCACATCTCTTACTGTGTCTAATTTATAAATTAAACTTTATTCTGGTTACTTCTTTATAGAGAAAAGAATATATATATATTTGGTACTATCCACAATTAAGACACCCACAGATAAGGGGACTTATTAAAAGCACTTCTGGCTACTGGACCACTTGGCTCAAACCCCATCATGCCCCCCATTACCCCATCATCATCAGAGAGCAGATACAACAGAGGAAGGGGATGCAACCCAGGCTCCAGGCAATGTCATCTGTCCACCTCTACCCTGCTTGCCCTAAGCTGTAAGCTATTAACCTGCCCCATCTCATTGCCTTGCTTCCTGCTTGATGGTTAATACTGCTCTGATAAAGCTGAGATTCAAGCAGCTAGCTCTGGCAGTAAGTCTTTTCATCCCCTGATCTCAGGATAGCTTTCCTGGAGCTTACCCAAAGGCAACTCAGAACCTCTTACACAGCTTTACTATAGACCCACCTCTGAACCAAGCTCTTGGTCAAGTTCCTGGGTGCTGGCCTTTGAGCCAACTTCCCTGGTCCACACGTGGTATTTGTATCTCTGACGAGGACTTGAGCTTATTGGTTGCTGTCCCCAACTGCTCTCTGCCACCAGCACATTCAGTTTATGTCCCTGCTTCAGGTCAAGAGTCAGTTGGGGCCTATGCTTCAGGGATCTTCTACCCTGTGACTCCACTTCCCAGACAGAGGAGCACCCCTGCAGCCCCTTTGTGAGGTCAGCCAGCCCCTGTGTTGTTGCTCAAGTGAGGGCCCCTCTGAGCAGGGGTCCCTGCAGCCCCAAGAGGCCACAGCCTTCTTCAGAAGCACCTCAGTCCTCATTCCATACCTGATGTTGTTCTGTTTCTGGGCTCTGGGCTGAACCAGCTGAAAGTGCTTCCATGGTCATTTCTCTCAGGTCCCCTCTATATGACCCAATGGATTGGGAGGACAAGGAACCAAAGAGCCAGGCTCAGGGGCTTTGGGATGGAGAAGCCCTAGGGGAGGGGAGGCCAAGGATGATGCCTGGACTAGGAACTAGAGTGCTAACCACTGGCAGGAACTGTCACCAGAAATACATTGCCACCACCAGCTGGCAATGACCATGCTGACCTAAAATACCTTGGGGTGAATGAGTGGACAAATGGCTAAATATAAGAGCCAGCAAAGATCCTGGTGACCTGTCAGCCACATCTTCTCCAGAGTTTTTAAATCTGTCCCAGGTAAGCATTCCTAATTTTGCTTACCTCCCCTTGGCTATCACCTTCCTCTCATGTTTGTGATCTGGGATTCTAACACCTGTCTGCCCAAGCCAGGCTCCACTGAGAAGCACAGCTCACCCCACTCTGCACTGAGGTCCACCATGGTGATAGTGAGGGAGCACCCAAGAACTCAGAAACTTGGACATTAACATTTCTCTTTTAAAGATGAAATACAGATCAGCACAAAGCAAATCATATCTGAGATAAAATCCCAAATAGAAAGTCAGACCTGAGAATCATCCTGTCAAAGGTTAAAATGTTTGAAACAAATTGCATTTTTTTAAACTAGGTAGCCCTTTCTAAACAAGTACAAAAATGTAGAAACCAAGGGAAAATAATAATAAATTCAGTCACACATTGTGCATCAGCAAACACACACACACACACACACACACATGCACACACCCCACAAAGTCAAGAGATGAAAGAGATACAGCATAAGGCATTTGAAACATATTTGGCAAAAGGTTAAATTCCCTTTAAAATCTCTTTAAAAAAATTAAAAAAAAATCCAAAAGAAAAAAATTCTTAATTTTCTTGGCTTAATTTAAGCAGATAACATACCCCAAAAGAATCTATTTCCTTTCTTGGCCACACATCAATTAAAGATAATTGGCCTGTGGTAAGTAAGCCCTTTCCAACTGCCCCCATTGATCTACCTCAATTGTTCTACCATCAAGTAGGAACCTGATGTCTTGCATCCAAAACAGAACACAAAGGTCCAGAGGAAGTCACATAACAAAGAACAGAGAGACACCCACATCCTTCACTGTGAATCCTGCAGATCTGGACAGGAAACCATGCATTGTAACCTCATGCCTCTTCCTGCGTATGGCAGTCCTGGTAAAAGGCAAAGGTGGTAGGTGGTGTTTGCTGACTTCTGTGAGGAGTGTGAACCCCAACCTGAAGGGGAATGAGAACAGATATCAGCTCCCTCAGGGAAGAGCAGGACCCTAGCAGAGCTCCTTTAGCCTCCTCTCATAAGTGAGGATAAGAGAGATCTCTCCTTATTCTCTTGGCAAGGCTGAACTCTCTCTCACCTCACAAGTACACTCTGCTCTGTGGAGTCATAAGGAGCAATAGATACTTATTGTTCCAGCTACCATTGTCATATAAGAAGTATTTTATTTTGCTCACGATTATAGGAATTATAAAGATTTAGGAAGGACCCAGCTAAGTGGTCCTCGTTGAGGGTGTCTCATGAGGCCCAGTCAAGAAGTGGCCAAGACTGTCCCATAGGTATGGGGATTTGTAATAACTTTATTAAAATATAATTCACACACCATATGATTCATCCTCTGAAGCACATGATTCAATGTCTTTTAGTATATTCGCAGAATTTTATATCCAAACCACAATCAATGTTAGAACATTTTCACTACCTTAAAAAAAAAAGAAACCCCACACTTCTTAGCCATCCCCTCTCTGTTTTCCTATTCCCTTCTAACCCTAGGAAACCACAGATCTATTTTCTTTCTCTATAGATATGCCCATTCTGGTCACTTCATGTAAATGGAATCATGCTATACATGAACCTCAGTGTTTAGATTTTTTCATTTATTATATTTTCACATTTCATCCATGTTGTGGCCTCTGTTGCTACTTTCTTTTCATTGCCAAATAATAGTCCATTATATGGATATCACTCATTTCATTATCCATTTATCAGTTGATGAGCATTTGTGATATTTCTACTTTTGATTATATAACTAATATTGCTCTGATCATTCTTTTTTGAAAATGTAACACTTTTTAAATTGTTTATTAATACATTATAGTTATACATAACTTGGGTTCATTTGACATAATTATACAAGCATGCTCATTCTTATTCAAGCTTTTGTGTGGACATGTTTTTATTTCTCTTGGGCATGCATTTAGAAGTAGAATTACTGGATCACATGATCAGTGTGCTTAACTTTTTGAGAAACTGCCAGAAGTTTCCCCAGAGTGGTGGCACCATTTACATTCCCCACCAGCAATGTAGGTGAGTCCAAATTCTCTACATCTTTGCCAAGATTTGTTATCCATCTTGTTGATTATGGCCATCATAGAGGGTGGGATGTGAAACAAGCGGCAAGGGTTTGACAAATATGTCTCTGGAATTTTTAATTTCAATCTCAAAGAGCTCTTACAATTTTTTAAAAGACAGAACATCCAATAGAAAACTTGGGGAAGAGTCATAAACACAAAAGTTACAGAAAAAAAGAGAATATTTTTAATCTCCACAATGAAGGTTCAAATTAATCAACAAAATAATGTTATTATTTACCTATACATTGGGGGGGAAATTAAACATGACAAGACTGGACTAATTGAAATGAGAAAGCCAAGCTGATAAATCACCTTCATGCACCATGGCAGAGTGGGGATCCAAGAGTCTTTGTTAATAGCCATTGATTTAACAATCTCTGTTTAACATTTAGAGGTTACATGTTCATCAATGCAGTCTTTTGCACTTAGGACTTAGTCCCATGGAAATATTTGTCTTCCTGCACAAAATTGTAGGAAAAAAATCACTCACTACAAAACAGTTTCTAATAGTCAAAAAAAAAAAGAAGAAAGAAAGAAAATAATCCAACTCTGTACCAATAGTAGACTTCTAAATAAAATGCATAGTATGAAATGTAATCTTCAAAAAAATCAATCAAAATGCATGCATGAAGTGAAAGAGATCTATCATATATATATATATATATATATATATATATATATATATATATATATATATATATTTATGAAAAGGTTGTGAAACACAAAGAAGAATCTGGATATGTTAAGAATAATGATTTGCCAAGCTCAAAGGAAAGGAAATCTGGTTATTTTTGAACCATTCACAGACTGTACCTGAGGGATAGGATACAATGTGATTTCACTTTTGAAGTTAATTATTTCCATAATGCTGGCTCTCTTCCTGAACATAATTTTACTTAATAAGTCAATTTTCAATGTAAAAAGTAAATGTAGGTAGGCTATAAGATGATGAAAAACAAGTCCTCACCACACTCCTTAACTCCCAGTTCCATTTCCTGGGATGCATAAAGGATATTGTGACTCCTCGATATGAACTGTGAGGGGCAATTCACACACTGCCCCTTTATTCATCCCTCTTCCTCTCACTGTTTCCATAAATGGATGGATAGATGGATGGATGCATGGAGATGCATAGACAGATACATAGATGGTCTACCAGCTACTATTATGTTTAAAATGTAATCAAACCTCTTCTTTTGACTGATCAACTCCCAGAAGCCCCTTTGGAACCTTTCTCTGCAGGATAAGGAAGAGTGTTGGTAATCCTGCCTTTGCATCATTGTCTCCTGTCAATTATCCTCATTTTTCCCCTATGTCATATAAGAAGTATTTTATTTTGCTCACGATTATAGGAATTATAAAGATTTAGGAAGGACCCAGTGAGTGGTCCTCACTGAGGGTGTCTCATGAGGCCCAGTCAAGAAGTAGCCAAGACTGTCCCATAGGTATGGGAATTTGTAATAACTTTATTAAACTCATAGCTGAGTTTGCCCATCACATAAACTAACACATTGAAAATTTTAAAAAACAGATGCTTAAACAAGAGGCATAGTAAGATTTCTCATTTTTAAGTAAGATTCTTTGTGTGATGGTAGATTATCACTTTAGTCATGGTGGAGTTGGGCAACATGGTGGAGTTGAGCATAAACAGAAAGAAGGAAGGTGAATTAGTTCAGAGCTCTGAAACTGGTTGAAATAATACATCCTGGTGGAAGGAGACCTTCATCATTTCTCAAAATACATGTATGAAGATGTGAATTTGGTGTCAACATATCTTATATACAGAGATATGATAAATTGTGGTTTAAAGGTGTATTAAGAGCTGTAATTCAATAATAATAATAATAATAATAATAATAATAGAGCTCATGTAAAAAATAAATAAATAAAAATTAAAAACAAAAAACAAGAAGGAGTCAAAAGTGACCCCTGGCAAAAGGCATGCTGTGGGTAAGAGAGAAAAAGCAGGTTTGGGCAGGAAACATGAAAAGTTGGATTTGGAGCAAGTGGAATATCAGGTGCCAGCAAGATGCAACCGTTTCAGGTGGTCCTCATCCAACTTGCCCTTGCCAATCCATATCCAGCCAACTGTCTCATTTTATACTTCATTAACACTTATAAGAAATTATCTTATTTAATTTCTCACTGGTCAGCTGTCTACCTTGCCATTGCCCAATATCATATAGAAAGGACATTTTCCATCTACAATGACTGAATAATGGCCCATGACTGATTAAGTCTAACCCCTGTTCTGAATACATGTGTTATTTGCATTATTTGCCATTATCATCAACAATATAACTATCATTCAGTATATACCTGCCGTACTTACCCAATTTCATGCTTAGGACAATTTTCAAAGAAAGCATCTAGTCAGCAAACATAAAAATGTAACAAGCTGCATCTCCTCTGGCCCTTTGAAGCAAAGTTGCTGGGCTGCTGTGTATAGATATAATGATTGACATATAGGCCATTTCCGGTGAAGGGAGGTAAGAGGAATGCAGGAAAGGAGATGAAGAATAAGAGGGAAAAAAATGTAAAGAGGGGTGAGGGGATGCAAAGTAGATAACCAGGAACAAAGGCGACTGAGGTAAGACAAAGGGTGGTCAGGCAAGGCCCACGGAGGACAAAGAAGTAAAGAGCAACCTACCATTGATACCTCCTTCACTCCCCTCCCACATCTGTACTCCTGGGGCTCTGGATGTTCCTCCTCCCTCAGCTGGGGACCCGGAGGCTGGGCTTCACTCTTCCTTCACCTTTCCCCCCCCCCTCCCCTGATGAGGAGGATTTCTTCTCTGAATGATCAGTTCCCAGTTACAGCCCCAAGTCTCCCAAGGTATTTGTCCTTGTCTTTCAAACCAATTTTGAGCATGGGAGCTGGGGCTGAGCTCCATAGGTATCTCTCCAGTGAGCATGCCTCTCTGGCCACTTCTGCTTTGGGCAGACAAGCTCTCATTTAACTATGATGGGTATATATGAAGATGCTACTATTCTGGAGATGCATCCTGTCATCTGGTAATTCTGTCTCCGGTCATATCAGTGCCTCTCTCTATTTTCAGACATTGATATAATTTGGGGTGCATTCAGGTTCAGAACTATTATATCTTCCAAATGAATCATTCTTTATGACATTAAATAGGGATATATTTGTGTGGCAAAAAGGTGTTTTCTGGGTTCTTCTGCGTGGCTCACATAGTGAAAAGGGAAAAGGTCCACAGAGAAGGAAAGAATAGCTTTACCTATTCAGGTAACTTGCATAGGTCCCCTTGATGAAGCAACCCTTTTGACCAGAATATCCTGGGTTCTCCAGGTGAACTACATCACAAAAATATGAGGCTTTATCTCCCTTCTCCTTTTTTATTTCAATGGTTTCTTTTAATTTTTAATGTGAATACTAGAAAGTGTTTGATTACCTTCATGACTCACATATTGTTTTCATTGGACATTGTTGCTATAAGGAGTTGTTTCCCAGTTCAAAGTTCAATCTATCTCCTCACAAGACTAGAGAACAGAAAAGGTAAATGAAATTTTTTAGTAATTATATTATTTTCTTTTTTCCCATTTTTATTGGTACTTTTTAGATATAAAGAAAAATAGGAAATATTTTCAACATATTATACATACATGGAGTGCAACTCATTCTAATTAGGATCCCATTCATGTGGTTGTACATGATGTAGAGTTACACTGGTCATGTATTCATATATGAACATAGAAAAGTTATGTCCAATTCATTCTGCTATCTTTCCTATTCCCATCTCTCCTCCCTTCCCTTCATTCCTCTTTGTCTGATCTGATGAATTTCTATACTCTGCCTCCCTTCCCTCCTTATTATGGGTTAGCATCCACATATCAGAGAGAACATTTGGCTTTTGGTTTGGGGGTATTGGCTTGTTTAGTATGCTATTCTCTAGCTCCATCCATTTACCAGAAAATGCCATAATTTCATTCTTTTTTATGGCTGAGTGATATTCCTTTTTGTACATATACCACATTTTCTTTATCCATTCATCTATTGAAGGGCACTTACGTTGATTCCGTAGCTTGGCTATTGTGAATTGAGCTGCTATAAATATTGATGTGGCTTCACCACTATAGTATTCTATTTTAAGACCTTTGGGTATAAACTGAGGAGTGGGATAACGGGTTCAAATGGTGGTTCCATTCCAAGTTTTCTAAAAAATCTCCTTACTGCTTTCCATATGGGCTGTACCAATTTGCAGTCCTGTCAGAAGTGTTGGAGTGAACCTTTTCCCCCACATCCTCACCAACATTTATTGGTACTTGTATTCTTGATAATTGCCATTCTGACTGGAGTGAGATGGAATCCCAGTATAGTTTAATTTGTATTTATTTTCTCTCTTCTAAAGATTAAATCAGTTCTTTCATTTTTTAGCCCCATTGAATTTTCTAAAACATCCTAGAATGGCATCTTTTTTTTTTAACCCCTGAGACTTATTTTTATCCATCTATTCACATATAATCCTTCTTAGTCATTTTGTTTTAGTTATTTTTTATGAAATTTATATTATTGAGCTTTGGTTCCCCCCATGAAGAAGGAGAAGGAGGAGGAGGAGGAGGAGGAGGAGGAGGAGGAGGAGGAGGAAGAGGAGGAGGAGGAGGAGAAAAAAGAAATTCTCAATCTTTTTGCAGAGAAATTTGATCCATTCACATTTTTGTGCTCACTCGTTTTTGTTCTGTCCTCTATACAAGGCTAGTTTATTTTCCTTCCTTTTAATCTTTCCTTTTAATCATGATTTCTATTGTTTCTTTTTCTCTTTGCTGATGTTTATGGAGTTGAGGTTCTTTTTCCTTTTCTAGTGACTTGGAAATTTTTCATTATACTTATTTTTAACTAGTTTAACTCTTGTGCATTATTAAATTTTTAAGGGTGGTGAAATGGGGAGATAATCCTAAATTACTCAGACAGGTCCAGTATAAATTGAAAAGTCCTAATAAGGGAAAGAGGATGGTAAGAAGGTCAGAGTAAGTGTGCCAGCAGCAGATGAAAGAGAGAGACTGAGAGACAAGGATGCCACACTGCTGACTCGGAGGATGAAGGAAGTTGCCCTGTGCTGGACTTTTGACTAGAAAAAGCAAGCATATGTTAGAGCCAAGAACAAGAGGACCTTTTACAAAATGGCAGGCACTACCCTCATGGTTGTCTCAACACATCAAATTTTGACTTACTGGGCATGATTTGGCTGAGGAGAGTGTGACATCCAATGGGTATTTAAGATTGGGAAATTTTAATGTGGCAAAGATTATGCTTCGAGAGAGGAGGCACATGGTGGAAGTCAGTATTGTGGTGGGTCTGAGATATGTAGTCATGGCCCTGGTGCCCACGCTTTCAAATTTATATCCATCAGCTGCCTCTCCACTTCTTAATATGAATGATTGAGTCTTTCTCATTTTTATATAAAACGTGGAAGAACACATCAAAACAAGTCCTTCAACATCTCTTCCAACCAGATTGCTGTGAGCAAACCCCTCCTTTGAAGAAATTCTAGAGCCTCCTCATGCTGCAGGATCCAGATAGTTACTAAAGTAAAATTATTGAGCAGTTTGTTTCTTGCTTTCTCCCCAGTCTCTGTCCCCTCTGACCTCCCCTGAAGCTCTCTTGCAGCTCTTCTCTATCTGTAGAACGAAGATCTGCCCAGAGGCAGGGATGCTTCGCTTTTTCCCAGATACACGTCCCCATGAAAGATTGCACTGCTGTAGCCAAAAAGTCTATCCTAAGGAGCTCGGTTACCCTTAGATTAATGTCCTTTAAAAGCATAGCAGTTTGGGGAAAACAATGACTCCATCACCCATCACTCATTCTTTTATGGATCCATTATTTACTGACCACTAAGGCAGACATTGAGCTACAAGGGCAGCTACAGATAGGAAAGGTGTCCAGTCCAGCCAGACTCACTTTGAGTATGGACTCAAGACTATTAGATTGTAGTTCCCATTTAGAAAAGCTGCCTAATCCTTCCAGCACTCAGCTGTCTCTAAGAAATAGGATTAAGTGGCTTGTGATTCCAGCTAGGAACAGTCAAGCATCACTTAACAATGGTGACACATTCTGAGAAAAGTGTCTTTAAATGATTTCATCATTGTGTAAACACACTAGAGTGTTTTTACACAAGCCTAGATAGTATAAGTCAATCACTCCACGTGGCCTCTTGCCCCAACCCAGTACTGGGGATTGAATTCAGGAATTCGCTACCACTGAGCTACATTGCCTGCCCTCACTATTTTTTTATTAAATTAATTATTTATTATAATTTGTTATATATGATGGCAGAATGCAATTCATTTCATATTACACACATAGAGCTCAATTTTTCAAGTCACTGGTTGTACACAAAGTATTTTCTCACCATTCGTGTCTTTATATGTATATTTAGGGTAATTATGTCTAACTCATTCCACCATCTTTCCTACCGCTATACCCCTTCCCTTCCTCTCCCTCCTCTTTGTCCTATCTAAAGTTCCTCCATTCCTCCCATGCTCCCCTACCATCGCCATTATGAGTCAGCATCCTCATATCAAAGAAAACATTTGGCCTTTAGTTTGGGGGATTGGCTTACTTCACTTAGCATCATATTCTCTAACTCTATCCATTTACCTGCAGATGCCATGATTTTATTCTCTTTAATGCTGAGTAATATTCCATTGTGTATATATACCAAAGTTTCCCTGTTCAATCATTTACTAAAGGGCATCTAGGTTGGTTCCATAATTTAGCTATTGTGAGTTATGCTGCTATAAACATTGATGTAGCTGTGACCCTGTAGTATGCTGTTTTTAAGTCCTTTGGGTATAAACTGAGGAGTAGGATATCTGGGTCAAATGGTGGTTCCATTCCAAATCAGGATGATATACACAATTTAAGCAGATAAATTTCAAGCAAGGAAATAGAGAAAACCATCAGAAGATTACCAACCAAGAAAGGCCCAGGACTGGGTGGATACACAGCTGAGTTCTACAAGACCTTTAAAGAAGAATGAAGACCAATACTCCTCAAACTATTTCATGAACTAGGGAAAAAGGGAACACTTCCAAACACATTCTATGAGGACAATATCACCCTGAATCCAAAACCAAAGACTCATCAAAGAAAGAAAACTTCAGACCAATATGTCTAATGAATATAGATGCAAAAATTCTCAATAAAATTCTGGCACATTGAATACAAAAACATATCAAAAAGATAGTGCACCATGATCAGGTAAGGTTCATCCCAGGGAGGCAAGGTTGGTTAAACATATGGAAATCAATAAATGTAATTCATCACATCAATAGACTCAAAGATAAAAGTCATATGATCATCTCAATAGATGCAGAGAAAGAATTTGACAAAATGCAGCACCCCTTCATGTTCAAAACACTAGAAAAACTAGGGATAACAGGAACATATCTCAACACTGTAAAAGCTATCTATGCTAAGCCTCAGTCCAGAATCATTCTAAATGAAGAAAAATTAAAAGCATTTCCTCTAAAAAAACTGGAACAAGACAGGGATGCCCTATTTTAGCACTTCTACTTAACATTGTTCTTTGAAACTCTAGCCAAAACAATTAGACAGGTGAAAGAAATTAAAGGGATACACATAGGAAAAGAAGAACTCAAATTAGCACTATATGCCGACGATATAATTCTATACCTGGAAGACCCAAAAGATTCCACCAGAAATCTTCTAGAACTAATTCAGCAAAGTACCAGGATGCCGCAGTCTGGCTGGGCACAATCAGGAGCCACTTGTCAAAATAAACTAACTTTATTTTTAGAACCACACACGCCAAACAAAACAGCCTCTCAGGAAAAACCCTCAGAGCCCCAACTGCCACCACCGGCTTTCCAGAGCCTCTCTCTCCAACACAAGCCTCTCTCCACCTCCCACAATCCTCCTGCTCTTGAGGCCGATTGGCTGGGTCACGTGGGCAGAGCCAAAAAAGTTCCCCAATGAGCAGCTCCGTGGTCTGAAAGGGCAGGGAAACAGCCCAATGAGCATCACCACAGAGGAGCCAATCAGCTAGATGTTGCTGGGGCCGCTGTGAGCCAATCATCAGCCGGCAGCCGGAAGTTTGCTGGCAGCTGGAAGTTTGCTGGGGCCCCTTCAGCTGTGGCTCTCAACATCTCCCCCTCTCTGTTTAAGCAAAAAGCATGTGGCTTAGGGACCGTGCCTGCCTTAGGTTGTCCAATAGTACATATGGTCCTTACCCGTTAGGTTGGTACCATTGCAATTGGATCTTACCCGTCACTGACTACCGGTCCAGTATACAGCCACACCTGTGGAGAGGTCTTTGTACCAGCGGGGGGGTGAGGTTCTTTGCCTTACCTCTGTTGGCCCCCAAATTTTAGCTGGACGATCATGACAAGCAGAAGGGAGGAAGATACACCAAGCCAATTGACGGCTCCTTTTGGAAAAATTGTAACACCGATGACATCATCAGCAAAAATACCCCAACACTACCACAAGTCACTGCACCAACAGATAGTTTACAATGCATACCGGTGAGTTCACAATGTGTCCAGTCAGGTTCTGCAAGCAGTTCAGTGATGGCTATTGCAGAAGCTGTAGATTGGTTTTATCTTTGACTTCACCAGCACTGGGATGAAGATAGGAATTCTGGCAATAATGGCTAAAGAAAAAATTATGTAACATTACAGAAGGCACTAAAAGAAAACAATTTTCTTAACAATTTACATTGTCTTTAAGAGAATTATTAAATATAATGAAAAGGAAAGGTGAAAGTAAACAAACAGATCTGTTAACCTCCTTTTTTGTTTACATATTAAAACAATCCTCAACAGTTGTTTACCCAATTTAAGTTAAACCATTTAAATCACGTGAATAAAAAAAAATATATTTGGATCCATTTTTTCATGAGCTCTCATCATATATGATATATGGACATACATACATTCAAACATATAACACAAAACACAAGTGTGCACACATAATATAATACATACAACACATAACCTAATAGTAAAGGCATTATAACTTTTTACAGGTGAAATCTCCATTGCAATGTTTAAAAACTCTATAGTCAAAAAATAGAACTGATCAGCAAAACATTAACCTAGGTCTGTATGAGCTCAAAAAACAAAATAGAATGTGGGAAAGGGCAATAATAAAATTGATATTGAAAAAAGCATCCTGGTTCTATCGCAGATGTAAGGATAGCCAAACTGGAGTTTTGGATATCAGCTGTTATGGAATTGAGTCAAATCATCTTCTTTTTGGTCTGTAGAAATTGCTTTAGTTAATCTCTCTGGAATCCAAATCGGCTGCTGTTCTCCCTGTGGAAACACACAAACAGGCCCCCGACTCCAGACAATCACTGGGTCAGGACCTTGGTTAATCTCTCTGGAATCCAAATCGGCTGCTGTTCTCCCTGTGGAAACACACAAACAGACCCCCAACTCCAGACAATTACTGGGTCAGGACCTTTCCATTGTCCTGTTAGAATATCCTTCCAAAGTACCTTGGGCTTATGCACATTTTTTGGACACATATGCCTTTCCGCAGCACTAAGTCCTGATGAATCCAAATTTAAAAAGTTTAGAGTAAAAAGGGTTATTTTAAGTTTATCTTTGGGGAATATATACCCCTTCCCAATTCCGTCTTTTTGCTTTAATAAGTACATTTTAATAGTTTGATGAGCTCTTTCAACTATGCCTTGTCCCTGTGGATTGTATGGGATTCCTGTTATATGAGTAATGCCAAATGATGAGCAAAATTGTTTAAAAGAGGTAGAAGTATAACCAGGGGCATTATCTGTTTTTAACTGTTTTGGAACACCCACAGTGGCAAAATTTTGTAAGCAATGAGCTATAACATCTTTAGTTTTTTCTCCAGCATGAAGGGAGCCCATCAAAAATCCAGAAGAAGTATCAACTGTAACATGCAAATATTTTAATTTTCCAAATTCTGGCAAGTGTGTGATGTCCATCTGCCAAATATGGTTAGGTATCAATCCTCTAGGATTGACTCCAAGATTAGCTTGTGGTAAAAAGGTCACACAATTTTGACATTGTTTTATTATTTGTCTAGCTTGTTCCTTAGTTATTTTAAAACACTTTTGTAAAGTATTAGCATTGACATGGAACATTTTATGAAAATTTATAGCTTCTTCTAGTGTAGAGAAAATATGTATGTCATGTGTAGTTTTTATCTGCTAAATCATTGCCCAAACTAAGGGCTCCAGGCAATCCTGTATGTGCCCTGATATGTCCTATAAAGAATGGATCTTTTCTGTCCCAGATTAGACTTTGTATAGTGGAAAGCAAAGAGAAAACAGTAGAGGAAGGGGAAATCCTACCAGCATCTTCAAGGGATACTATAGCATTAACTATATACTGACTATCTGAAAATAAATTAAATACAGAATCTTTAAACATCACAAAAGCTTGTAATACTGCATTAAGCTCTACCTTTTGAGCTGATTGTTTGGGTACTAAAAATGTAAAAGTTTGATCAGGTGTAACTATTGCTGCTGTACCATTATTTGACCCATCAGTGAATATATTTGGAGCATTCATGATAGGTGTTTTTCTTGTCATTTTTGGAAAAATTACAGGATGCAATGACCAAAAAGACAATAAAGGATTAGATGGTAAGTGGTTATCAAATGAAACATTAGATTTGCACATGATTATTGCCCAAGTATTTAACTCATTAGCTAACTCATCAATTTGATTCATAGTATGTGGGGTAATAATTTTATTGGGAGAAATTCCAAACACTCCCTTTGCTGCTTTTATTCCTTTGAGTATTAATTGTCCTACAGCCTCAGGATACCTAGTAAGAATAGTGTTAGGAGAATAAGATAAATGTATCCATAATAATGGACCTTCTTGCCAAAATACTCCTGTAGGAATATTTTTTGTTGGTAGTACAATAAATAATAAAGGCAAACTTATATCAATTCTATCCAAATGCATATTTTCCATATATGTTTCAATGATTTTTAATGCCTTTCTTGCTTCAGGCGTTAGCATTCAGGGTGAATTTGGATCTGATGGACCTTTTAGGATATCAAATAAAGGTCCCAACTCTCCTGTTGGTATACCTAAGTAAGGCCTTATCCAATTTATGTCTCCTAATAACTTTTGAAAGTCGTTAAGTGATTTGAGTTGATCTACTCGTATTTGAATTTTTGGTGGACGGACCATGGTTGAGGATAATAGAACTCCTAAATAATTAATTGGAAAATTTAATTGTACTTTATCTATTGCTATCTCTAGATTATAATTTTTTAATAAGTTTGTAAGTGTGGCATAACATTCTAGCAATGTGTTTTTAGCTTTGTGTGCTAATAATACATCATCCATATAGTGAAATATTTGTAGTTCAGGATTTTGATTTCTATGTGGCTGGATTACTTTGTTAACATAAATTTGACACATAGTTGGGCTGTTAGCCATCCCTTGAGGGAGTAATTTCCATTCATATCTCTGATCAGGACCTTCATGATTCAGTGCAGGGATAGTAAATGCAAAACGTGGACTATCCTCAGGATGAATTGGAATTAAAAAAAAACAATCTTTAATATCTATAACTAAAACATACCAGGTTTTTGGCAAAGCAGACAACTGGGGAATCCCCGATTGAGCAGGTTCCATAATAACCATCTCATTATTAATGGCTCTTAAATCTTGCAATAATCTCCATTTACCAGATTTCTTTTTGATGACAAAAATGGGAGTATTATGGGGAGATACAGAAGGTTGTATATGTCCTTCCGCTAATTGTTGTTTGACCAGGTCATGGGCTGCTTGTGTCTTTTCTTTAGTCAGGGGCCACTGAGGAACCCATACTGGTCTTTCTGATTTCCAAGTAATTTTTATTGTCTCAGTGGCCCTTTCTGAAAATCCAACCCATGTCTGTCTGTTCCTTGATCTATTTGTATTGGTGCTGCTATACCTTGTTCTTGTTTTTCTAATCTTTTTCCTTTCTTAAAACCTTGTCTAGTCATAATAGTGGGTGCATTTTGGTTGATGTTATTTGTTAATGTCAAACCTAATTGATCTAGGACATCTCGTCCCCATAAATTTATGGGAAGATGATCCAATACATATGGCTGTATAGTTCCTTCACATCCTTCAGGATCCTTCCAATCTAATACCATTGCACTTCTATGGGGATTAGTCGCCACTCCTAGGCCTCGAAGCATTTGAGTGGCTTGTTGTAATGGCCAATGTTTTGGCCATTCTTGATGAGAGATGATGCTAAGGTCTGCACCTGTATCCAGTATCCCATTAAATTCATGTCCTTGAATATTTAGTTTTAGCATGGGGCGAGAATCTAAATTTAAAGACAGCATAGCCCAATCTACACCTGTGGAGCCTAATCCCCTGGAACCTCTTTCTACAGTACGACTGGAAAATTTATCATGTAGGCTGGGTATTATTAGTAACTGTACTATTCTATCTCCTGGTGAAATTACTGATATACCCTTTGGAGAACTGGCTATAATTTTTATTTCACCTTCATAATCGGGATCAATTACCCCAGGACTTATCATAAGTCCTTTTAGAGTAGAAGAGCTGCGTCCCAATAATAAGCCTACTGTTCCTTTGGGAAGAGGTCCTTTCACCCCTGTGGGAATGATTTGAACTCCCATCTTTGGAGTTAGTACTGCTCTGGCAGAGGCGCAGATGTCCAACCCTGCGCTCCCTCTGGTTTGTCTGATGAGGGATCTGATGGACAATGTGTCCTGGGCACTACCCTCATGGGGTTGCTGGGTTCCTCCAGTGCTCCATATATTTGTGGTTTTGGGCCCCGGAGCATTGGGCCCCCTTGTCCATTTTTTGGCAACGGAGCCCGATGCCTTTCTCCATGATATTGTGGATAAACACCTGGTCCTTGTTCATTTTTTGATAATGGAGTACCCTCTATGGTGGTTTGAGAACAGCATTCATTAGCCCAATGTCTCCCTCTACGGCATCGTGGGCAAATACCTGGTATTCTACTCCTTTGATACCTAGTTTTGTTAAACCCTCCTCCAATGGGGCAATTCCTTTTAAAATGTCCTGTTTGTTCACAATTGTAGCATGTTCTTGGCCTGGCATCTAAAGCCTGTTTTACTGCAGCTGCCACAATTTGCCCTTGTTCATTAATGTCTCTGGCATCTAAAGCCTGTTTTACTGCAGCTGCCACGACTTGCTCTTGTTCATTAATGTCTCTACATAATTTAATATATGTGTTTAAATCTTCATGTTTCCATGGTCTAATGATATCTCTGCACCAACGATTCGCTTGCTCATAAGCCAGTTGTTTTAGTAATGGCATTGCTTGTTCTGTATTCCCAAAAACTCTGGTAGCTGTTTGAATAAGCCTATCTACAAATTCAGCATAAGGTTCATTAGCTCCTTGTATTACCTTAGATAATTGACCTTGTAAACCTCCATGTCCTTGTAAAGTCTTCCATGCCTTAATTGCATCTACAGCAATTTGTGCATATACACCAGGATCATATGCAATTTGTTGCTGCTGATCCTCATAAGGTCCCTTTCCTAACAACATATCTAGATTTCTCTGAGGATAACCAGCTGCTGAATTTCGCCTAGCCATCTCCTTGCAAAATTCCTCATTGGCAACCTTCCATAACAGGTATTGTCCTCCATTTAGCACAGCTTTACACATATTAGCCCAATCTGCTGGCGTCATGTTCAAGTTGTTAATGGATTCGACCATGCTTACAGTGAAGGGTGCTTGAGGACCATAGGTTGTTACAGCCTCTTTTAGCTGCTTCACTGTTTTGAAATTTAAAACATGGTAAACTCGCTGCCCTCCTGCCTCAAATACAGGGCATGTTAATATTTGAGATCTTGTCTCAGGATCCCAACTATCAACTGCGGGGGTTGGGGGCCTCCCAGCATATGGAGGTGGCCTTGTTAGTTGGACACTTACATCCTCTGGTGATAAAAAGGTGTTAGTAGCAGTCTCCTGTAGAGGTGGTGCTGTTGGTTGGACACTTACACCCTCTGGTGATAGAAAGGTGTTAGTAGCAGTCCCCTGTTGTAACTTTCCCCCTGATGGCTTTTTTCTGTTTTACACTTTCTTTCTCTGTCTGACTAGCTTGAGAGGCCTTCTCTTTTACTTGAATTTTTTCCTCTGTCTGACTAGTTCGAGAGACCTTCTCTTTTACTTGAATTTTTTCCTCTGTCTGACTAGCTCGAGAGACCTTCTCTTTTACTTGAATCTTTTCCTCTGTCTGACTAACTTGAGAGACCTTCTCTTTTACTTGAATCATTTCCTCTGTCTGACTAACTTGAGAGGCCTTCTCTTTTACTTGAATCAATATGTCTTCTCCTTCCTCTACCATTGTCTGAACTGAAGGCTTTGGACTAAGCAAACAAGATACGAACATCCACAATGGCAATGTGCCAACTGGCAGAGTCCCTGGGCTTTTCTTTTCTAGTCTTTTTAAATCTTCACCATGATGGTTCCATTGTGATATATTTAACAACTCCGCCTTAAAAAGCCATGGGCTACATTTTTGTATTGTATCAACATATGCCCTGACTGCTCTTGATTTTACTGGGATGCCTCCTTCCTCTAACAATTTACTTAACACTCTTTTGGTTTGTTTTTTACTAATTTCTGATCCCATATTTCTACTATAATACAACCCAACAAGATAACACCAAACAAAACCGAGATAGAATGAAATAAAAATGGAACAACAAAAAAATCATTATGACCTTTCTCCCTATCTGTTCCTCAGATGCAAATAGTTTTTCCTCAGATGTGAGCGGTTTTTCTTCCATCTCACTCATCTCCAGGGACAGGCAACTTAAAACAAAAGTGAAGCAAAACAAAAGAGGAATCTTAAAATGGCTACCCATCCTCTCGCCCTGCCCTCAGGGGCGAGCAGTTTACCTTATCACTTACCCTCAGTCGCTCCCTGTGCAAGCCACCAAATGCCGCAGTCTGGCTGGGCACAATCAGGAGCCACTTGTCAAAAGAAACTAACTTTATTTTTAGAACCACACACGCCAAACAAAACAGCCTCTCAGGAAAAACCCTCAGAGCCCCAACTGCCACCACCGGCTTTCCACGAGCCTCTCTCTCCAACACAAGCCTCTCTCCACCTCCCACAATCCTCCTGCTCTTGAGGCCGATTGGCTGGGTTAGGGTCAGCATAGGGGACACATGGGGTAAGCCCACTATGTTGGAAAGCTTGGGGGCAATGTCCCTTGAGGGGGACACTCTGGGGCAGGGGACAAAGGCCATGAGGAGAAAAAGAAATGGCATTGTTAGCATCTAGTGGCTGCCTTTTTGAGACTGGCCCCAGATTCACATTCCTGGTGACAATGGTGGGAAAGTGCATGTTGCACATGCTCCCCTATGCTGAGATAGGATGTGGGGCCCCCACACTTAAGCCCTCTCCATCCTTCATCCTGAGAGCCCTCAGTTCTTTGGGCAGGAGCAATGCAGTCTGTTTTGTCCTTGGCTTATTTAGAAGTTGCAACAATCAAACTGTGTCCACTCAGGAAAAAAGTTACCATAGAATTAATATGTTACAACTCTTTGGTGGGACCAGGTCTACTGTGGGCAGTAAAAGGAGGTGGTAGAAGCCAAGACTTTTCTCCTACCCACTCTGCCATCTGTCTCCATTGCCCGGGCCCAATGCCATCAGTGACTTATGAATGCAAGTATCCAAATGTATCAGTAGCTCAGACTGGGAGGAAAAACACTGCTTCCCACACAAACAGCATTGAATCTTTCAGCATATCCACCTCCACTCTTCCCTGAACCACAGCCACCCTGTCTGAGGTAGGCAGGCACCTTGTTCCCTCAAGAAGTAGGTGAGCAATGGGGTGTTGAGTTATATGGTAAAGACCTTAAAATTAGAAAAATGGCAGAATTGGATCTCATCTTGTGAACTACTCTATGGCTGTATCTTCTGCATTTGGGGGAGTTCAAGGACTGGAGACTCAAAGATGCTGGTGGCCATGGTTTTGCAACAATACTAATATGATTGGCACTGGCTGAGGATAGAGGATGCAAAGGCTCAGGAAGCAAAGGGACTATTTCGAACTCCTCATTGTGAACTGCTTCTCTCATTCCAGTCCCCCAGAATACCCGAGAAGTGTTAAATGAAGGGATATTTGCTAAGGAAAACCAACTAAAAAGGGAAAAGGACCCACAGTCAGCAAAAGAGGCATATTTACCACCAGTGTGATGGGGAGCTGTGGTCACAAAGCCCAGAGAATTAGTTTCCTCTGGATAGTGAACAAATACTAAAGACTTGGCAGCTTACAACACAAATTTATTGTCTCACAGTTTTGACAATCAGAAAGAAGAAATGGCCTTGCTCACTAAAATCAATGTGTTGGTAAGACTGCATTCCTTCTGGAAGCTCCGGGAAAGAATTCATTTCCACGCCTTTCCCAGCTTCTAGAGACTGACCTCATTTTTTTAAGTTATAATAATTTATTTAAATTTCATACCAACTAAACTTCAAACATGTATAAAAGATCTTCTACAGCTCCACTCCTCTTTCATAACATAACATTTTATACTTCTTTAAATTATTGATGATGCCAATTACATCTTTTTTTTTAGTTACACATGACAGTACAATGATCTTTACCTATCATACATTTGAATCAAATGGGGTATAATTTCTCATTTTTCTGAGTGTACCGGTTGCAGAATCACATTGGTCATACAGTCACGTATATACTATATATACTAGTCTGACCTCATTTCTTGGCTTGTGGTCTCCTTTCGTCTTTAAAGCCATAACAAGGGCAGTCTTTCTGACCCCCAGTCACTTCAACCCTGACTCTCCTGCCTCCTTCTCCCATCTTTCAAAGAATTCCAGGCCCATCTAGATAATTTCTTTATGTTAAGATCAGCCCATTAACAATCTTAATTTCTTCTGCAACCTTAAGTTCTCCTCACCATGTAACAAAACATATTCACAGATTCCAGGGATTGGGATGTGGTCATATTTAGGGCCATTTTTCTGCCTCTTGCACTCACTGGGAATTGCGGTAGCTGCAGGAGAGGCCACCTGGCAGATACCACAGTCAGGAAGAAATACCCAGTCCTTGCTCCAGATGCCTTCTGATTCCCTACTGCCCCCATGCCCTACATTAGCCAAACCCAAATATGGGCCAAGGGGCTCAGAAGCTTGTTGATGGGGTCCCTCCATGTCAGACTCCTGAAACTGAGGGTTGCTGGGCAATGAGAACCATGAGACCCATGCAGCCCAACACCCAGGTGGAAGTAAATGCTGGCTATAGTTCAGTTAATATCCAGGTACTGTATGTATTACGTGTGTAAATTATGTGTAATATATATGCAAATAGATATGATTCTAGAATTCAAAAGGATCTAGCACCAACATAAAATATCCATTATAAAAATAAAATTTTAAATTTACCTGAAGATATAGAGGTAGAAATACTAACTGTGAGTTTCCTACACGAGAGTGTAATATATTCAAAGGTGGAAAAATGACATTAAAAGTATATGCTGTGGAATGTATGAAAAGCAAAGGTAGATCAAGAGAATAAACAGACCAGGGAGTGAAAGGAGAGGAAGGAGGGGGGGGGGAAGTGTCTGGGAGGGATATTGGCCAAATTATAATGCTATATTGTGTGCATGTGATAAAATGTAGTGATAAATTCCACCATTAATTATGTACAACTATAATGCACCAATAAAAAAAATGTGGAGGAAAGAAAGAGAAAAAAGAAAAAAAGTTCATGCTGGCCAGATGAAAGGACACACATAATCCCAGTGACTCTGGAGGCCAAGACAGGAGGATCACAAGATTGAGGCCAGCTTCAACAATTTAGTGAGATTTGTCTCAAAAAATAAAAAGGACTGGAGATGTATTTCAATGGTAAAGTGACCCTTGGCTCAATCCCCAGCAACAACCACCCCACCCCACCCCCCCAAAAAAACAACACAGGCTGATTTTTGTTTTTCCAATGATTTTTTCTTCAGAGTAACAGAGAGCAAGAAATACACATAGCATGGGGGCTGGGGATGGAATTTTCCCCTTCACTGAGCTACAGTTTGGTCCTAGAATTTGACCCCACCATGTCATCCTTTGCCTAGCCTCTACCACACAGAGTCCCACAGAGTCATGATGGAGGGTATCATGAAGTTGGGGCCATTCCTCACTCTCCCCAACTCTTCGACGTTGCAATTTGTCCCCAGGTCTTGATGATTGTCCCTGACTCCTTTGCAGACAAAACAAATATTATCTAATGGGTCTAAATGTACCAGCCACATAGATGGGGAAAGCCCCCTCCTAGGATATCCATGCAGGCCCATCTCATTGCTTCCACCTCTCCCAGTCCCCCAGGAAGCAGGAGGTCCTAATGCTCACCTGGTCATAGGTGAACAGATGTTACAGAGCAAAGAGACATTATGGAGTATCAGCAGGGGCAGAGGTCCTGTGTTACCAGTTTTTGAGATCACATCAGAAGGATTTCAGACATGTCACTCAGAGTAGCAGGCACAAGTTTATTAGAAGGGCTAGGAAAGTGAAAGGGGGACACTCCCAAGGGAGAGAGTGGGTCCTCTCAGAGAAGAAAGCCAAGGTGTGCCCTTCCTGCCCTTCTGTTTCATTAAGGGTCCCAGGAAAGTTACCCACCAGGTCCACCTCTTGACTTCTGACTGACAGCAGGATTGCATCAAACTTCCAAGTCCCTACTACACGTGTGTGGTCTTATCCCATGGAAGGGAGATTTGATATGCTAATGGCCCAAGGCAACTCTGGGTACTTTGGCCCATGTTGACTGTTTCTTATTGGGATTGTTCTTATGAATTTAAGGAGTTTTGTTACTAATTATCCTGTCTCTTTGATTTTGGGAACCTAGTTGCTATAAAGTCCACAAAAGTGCCCTTCTCCATCAAGGTAAACTTTGTTATTCTTATTGGAAGAGAGAGGAATTTTTCAGGGGCCTGCATATCTCCTGCAGATAACAGGTGGTCTGCTGAACAATGTGACATATCCTATGGATGTATGCCAGCCAGCACCACAGGTAAATTGCTTTTTAAAAGAAAACATATGGGGGTGAGCACAGTAGACCCTCTTTATGGAATTATCCTCTTAATCTCACATTCCCCCCACTCATGTCTCTCTGTTCCCTATGACAGAGAGGCGTTAGGTGGTGAAGGCCCTGTGCCTAGAACCCATACTTTTCAGTTTCATAGCCTTGTAACTGGGTGGCGTTAATAACCCCCAGGGCAGAAAATGGTAGACCATACTACTTGCTGCTCCGACTTCAAAGTCGAATTGGTGGGAAAATAGATTTTATTAGAAACCAGCTTTGGAGGAAGGGAGAAGAAATTTTTGAAACAAAAATTTGAAGGCTCTGGGATGAGGAAAGCAAAGAGTGGAAAGGGATACATTAGAACAAAAGACAGGAATTTTGTAGATTTGCTACTTTCCTATTGCCTCTTTATTACAGCAAAAAGAACCCGGACCTCCTGGAGTGTTATATTTAGATATGAGATATCCCCCAATGCTCGCCTGTAAGCCAAAATTCTCAGAGGTGAATGATTGGGTTATGATTCGTGCATTAATCCACTGTCAGGGATTAACAGTGCAGTAACTACAGGCAGGTAGGAAGTGACTGGAGGAAGTAGGTCACTGGAGTCCTGCCTGCGGGATTTATAATTTGTCCTATGAGCAGAGTTCTCTCTGCTTCCTGATTGCCTGTCCCGAGCTGTTTTCCTCCGTCATGCCCGTCCACCATGATATTCTGTCTCTCCTCAGATCCAGAGCTATGGAGTCAGCCATTATGGCCTGAGACCTCAGAAACTGTGAGCCCAAATAAACTTTTCCTCTTCTAATTGTTCTCGTGGGGTCTTTTGGTCACAACAATGAAAAAGCTGACTAAAACATTGTTCCAGCATCTTCATCTCCTTTTTGGATAAACAGGTTTTATTTCAAAAACTGAGGAGAGGGAAGGCATTACAGAGAGCTGTCTTTGAAATTATGAATACCAAAACAAAAGATATTAGAAAGAGAAACCGATTGGAGAAATAGCTAGGAGAAGAGAAAGAGTTTTAAGAAAACGTCTTTTTAAGGAAATGCTTTTGGGTTTGTTATTGTTGGGGTTTTTTTTAAGGCCTCTCCAAATTGTTCTATTACAACCTTATTCTGTCTGGGGCAGAATAACATTACACTCTTTATTACATATTCATCACTCACTAGGCCAGAGAGGTAAAACCTGGTCATCCTTGTATGCATTTGAAATATACTTGGCCACCTGAAATAATAGTCAACATTATGTTTAAGTAGTCACACAAGGCTCTGGGTTCAATCCGTAGCACTGTGAAATAAAATACACACACTATTTTAGTTTTTTTTTTTAATTGTAGCAAATTACATACAATATAAATTTACCATCTTAACCATTTTAAGTGTACAATCTAGTAGTGTTAAGTACATTCACATTGTTATGCAACCCATCTTCAAAACTTTTCTCATCTTGCAAAACAAACTACTATTAGACAATTCCCCATTAGACACATCAATGTTTCGTGATTATTTTCTTCAAAGGAATTTTATCTCCTGCTAGTTTTCCTGTTGGCCCGCTTCCTTTTCGTCCTCCCTCTCGATCCCCACAGTCACATTTGAACAATGCAGCTCACCCTCTTCTCCCATCTCTTTGTGACCATTATTGACATCCACAGAAGAAATAAAATTCCCCCAAGTCACACAGATCCCCTGAGAACCTCTAGGAGAAGGCTACTGGTCCACTGGGCCTCAAGGATCCCCCCCACAAACTTCTCTACTCAAAACCATCAGACAAGAAGTAGCCTCAGGCCCAAGGAGGTACCTAGAAGAAATCTATTGAGTCAGCACTCTCTGGGTTCAGACCTCTGTAATAATTTTTGTCAATCAAAAGGAGTCTCCTTCTCCAATTTTCTATGGGGAATGGAAGCAGATCTCACTCTGTTCTTGCTCCTGAGTGGCAAACTTAACCCTAGTGGTGGACCATCAAGCCGTCTAAAGGTGAGTGACCACTCATGATGCCAGGAAAGAGCTCATCTTTCACCCCACACACAATATGAAACTAAAAAACAAAATGGCAAGCCAAGGGACATGCATAAGAAGGGTTTGATATAGAGGAGGAAACCCACAGAGGTGCAAGTCATGGGTGCTTGTGACCCTACAGGAAGAATTTCAAGAGAGTCACACATCGTAGCAGAAAGAAGTTTATTAGAGAAAAAAGGAAAAGGAAAAGGGACACTGTTAAGGGAGAAAGAGTAAGAATGGGCCCTCAGAGAGGAGAGAGACAGTCCCTCCACCACCAACATCCAGATTTATTGGAGGTCCCAGGGAAGTTTCCTTATAGTCACACTCAGGTGCCCCTCTTGACTTTTGACTGACAACAGGATTGCCTCAGACTCAAGTCTACACTGTGATGGTCTTACAAGTATCCAAGCAAAACCCACAGGCTAAATTTTTACCCTAATAATGACATGCCAAAAGCCAACTCTAGGTCACCTTGGCCCATATTAACAGATTCGAATTGGCCTGAGTCCTGGAATCTTCTTGTATATAAAGGCGATAAAATTTCCCCCTACAGGGAAGTTTGTAGGGGGACAACAGATAACAGGTTGTTTGGTTTAAAAGATAATATATTCTATTGACTGAAGCTAGAGCAATTATGCCCTTATGTAAATTTCTTTTGAAAAGAAAGCAACTGGGGGTCCAACACAATATACCCTCAACTTCATGTTGCTTTTTTAATTGATTCTTTTCTAGTTATATAAAACATTAGATACATTTTGACAAAATCATAAAAGCAAGGAATATAATTTGCTATAATTCAGTCCCCAGCCCTTCTCCCTCCCCATCCTTCTACTCCACTGATCTTTCTGCAACTTATTTATAGGTTTAAATTTTTTTAAATTAGTGTGTTGGGTTTACATTGTGCTAATGTTCTTATCATTATAACTTATGTTTATCTCCTGTAGTACTGATGACAATATTATCCTGCCATTGCTCCTTTATTACTGAGAGAAGGTACAGGCAGTGGTGGAATGGATGTTCCAAAATACCCTCAGTAATCTTCACATTGTTTTTTTAGCACAGTGAATTCTCCATTCCAGGGAAGTGCTGCTACCAAAAAGCTGCATATTTCTACCTAAAAAAAAAAAGACAGCAACAACAAAAATCAGTAACATGCCAAAATAAGAAGAAAAAAAAATTTGTCCTGTTGCTGGATGTCCGATTAGGAATACCCTAAAAGATGGGTCCCGCGGGAAACTGCAAAGCTGGAGGCTGCAGACTTCCACCATCAGCAGTTCCCCAGACAGATTTTTGGTCCATGCTGACCACAGGTAGACAATAAACACTAACACTAATAACATTTTGGTGGAAGATTAGATGAAAAGTTGACTATTTTTTATTCTCTTGAACACTTCCTACAATGTAAATGAAATAATTCTATATTATATATAAACTAATGTATGCTATTTTAATGATTAAATAATAATCATTAAAAAATTATAAATTTTATCTAATAACAACTCATTGGAAAAGATCAATTTAGAGGGGCTGGGGTTGTGGGATTCATGGAGAGCCACTACATGTGAGGCACTGGGTTCGATCCTCAACACAACTCAAAAATAAAATAAGGGTATTGTGTCCATCTACAACTAAAAACATTAATAAAAAAAAATCAAAGAACAATTTAGAAGATTCTAGAACCTAATATATCTTTTGTTCCAAAGAGCTCTCCTCTTCATTTCACACGTATATAATGGATAAATGATTAGATGGATGATGGGTGAATGGATGGAGAGATGGATAGACAGCAGCCAAGGACATCTTAGTCTATTAAGTTATATGATAGATGAGTGCATGGATGTCTTTCTTTAGAGTGGAATTGATGACCTCCTGTCTTTTAGGGGAGAGTCAAGGAGAAGACCATGTCCAGGGTCCTGCACCCTTTACCTTAAAAGTCACAGGGTTGGCCATCTGGGGATGAATACCAGGAGCTATTCAGACCTCCAAGAGAGAGTCTGGGTACCTCAAGTTTTTCTGATCACCTGGAGGCCTTGATAAACCCAGATGGGACTTGAAATCTCCAGGACTTTTGCAGATGATTGCTTTGACACCTACCTTTTTCAGGTCAGAGTCTTCCTGAATTACACAATCTTCTTCATTGTTTAAAGGCTTTTTGCAAGTGCTGCGGGCAATTTCAACTTCAATTAAGTATTCCATACGATCTGTGATCTGTCAATTAGCAATGATGTGATTTTATTCAAAATTTTTTTATTTTAATTTTTTTTCAAGTTTTAGCAGACACAAAAATTTCTGTAACTTTTTGCTCCTCCCAACCCTCCACACCACCACCACCCCCAAAACCTGTCTTTAGGGAAAGGACAATATCCACTGTTTGGATTAGTTTGCAAAATACACAGGAAAAGACTCCTTTTCCAATTTGGGGCCTCCTTGAAGAAAAGACCTTCTGATTTTATTTTTGGTCCCAAAGTTTTGTTAAGGGCAAGGGAAGAAGGGAATGAACTCCAGAACCATAAACTCTCCTGGGCCCTATGAGGAACAGCCCCCTCAGCCACATTGGGCCCCCCTCCCTTCCCCATACCCTCCTCAGATTCCTATGAAATCTTCCACCCAATGCTCCTTCCTCTATCTTAGCACATGGTCCTTAATGTGGAGCAACAGTTGGTTTATAATAAATCGTTATTTACTGATTCAATTAATAATTGTATAAGGTAAAGTCTGCTCTAGATGTACATTTAAATCTCCTTCTACCTGATTTTAAAATGTTAAGAGCAGGAGAGGAAGGGGTGTCTGGACCTTTCTCTACCAGACCTTTCCTTATTGCTGTCTCCAAGCCTCAATAAAGTTGGGTTCAATTTTATCTGAACCCCCAAAAAATGAGCAAAGGTGACTGTAGCCTGCCTTATAGAGTAAAATCTGATTAGACAACATCAACAACAAGCTAAGTTCTTCATATAAGTTAACGTTGCCATTGACAGGAATGCCTGTGGATACAGGTTGAGCATCCCTAACCAAAATCTGAAGTCCCTTTTAGAACCGACCTGACACCACAAGTGGAAAGTTCTACGTATCACCTCACATGATTTGTAGTAGTCAAAATTTAGGTGCACTAGAAATAGTGTATAAAGTTACCTTCAGCACTAAGAATTTTTTTAGAGTAATCATTAAAAAAGTTACCTTCAGGAGGTTATTTGTATAGGTTGTACATGGATTTCATATTTAGACTTAGATCCTATCCCCAAGATCTCTCAACTAAAACATACTTTAAAAAATCTGAAACACTAGGGGAGGGAGGGGTGAGAAGGAGACATGGGGGTAGGAAAGATGGTGGAATGATATGGACATCATTACCTAGGTACATGTATGACTGTACATATGGTGCAATGCTACATCATGTACAACCAGAGAAATGAAAAGTTGTGCTGCAATGGTGTACAATAAAACAAAATGCATTCTGCTGTCACATATACCTAATTAAAATAGATAAATTAATTTTTTTTTAAATTGAAACACTTCTGGTCCCAAGCATTTCATGTAAGACTTCTTCAACCTGTAACTATACTTGCTAACCTTCACCAAGTGCTGGCTTTGTGCCAGACACTGGTCTCGGAGATTTGCATACAATAACTCAATTAATCTTCAATCCTCTAGGGTGAGGATGTCACTTCCTTTTTATTTTCAGGTAAGGAAAACAGGTGCAGAGAGGCTGAGTATACATCTAACTAAGGGCTGATCCAGAATTCAAACCAAGCCACCACAGCTCGCATTGCTAGCCAAAGGGCTCCACTGCCTGTCCATCTCTACCAATCCAGAGAAGCCCAAGGGCATTCCCACATGCTGACTACAGGGAAATGTGAACCTAATGCCAGGAGGCTGGACCATCTAGTCACGTGAATATCCTCACCACATCCTCACAATCTTTTTCTAAAAATGAGCTAACCAGAGTGATCATTTTAAATTTCAAATTAGATCATACGAATCCTAAGAACTCCATGACCTCATGTTGTTGTTGTTTTTTTCCTGACTTTTCAGTGCACCTAAGATAAAGTGAAAATCTTAATCATGGCCTGCAAGACCCAGTGTGGTGTTGTCACCATCTACCTCTCTGGCCAGCCCCCCAGCAGCCTTATAGAAGCATTTAAAATGTATGACTGCTCTTCCTCACCCCTGCACCCGCAGATCCTCCCTGCTCCCCTTCTGTAGTGGATTCAGTGAGTGGTACTCCATGCCACATCCTGTTTCCAAATATGCTACCAGTTCCTATAGTTCTTGCCTGGAATTTCCTGCCACCAGACTTCAAGGGCTCCTGGAGAAGCTCTCAACAAATGATAGGTGTGAGTTGGTGCATAAATAACCCAGCTTCTTCACCTATAAATGGGTCCAACTCTGAGGTGGGTTCTGCATGTCTCCTGAATCATCCAGGGAGACCAAACCCAGTTGCTCATGGTGATCATACAGCCATCAACTCACCTTTGTATTGGCCACCTTCCCTACCCTGTCTGCCTTCCCCTCTAACAATCTGGTACTTGCTGGGATGACCACTTGCCCCCATCCAAATAAATAATCTTCCCTTGAATTCTAGCATTAGGCTGTGCTTCTGGGGAAACTCAGAATATAACACCTCCCACCAACCTCCTTCATCTGTTTGACTCTCACTCTGCCTTCAGGTCTTATCCCTTCCCTCTCCTACCAGTACCACCAACAGCCATTCTGCTTCTCAGGAATGACGAGGATCAGCTAGAGGGATTTAACACTTACTGAGACCTGGGTCTCTGACCCAGAGATCCTCCTCTTTTTTTTTTTTTTTTTTTTTTTATTGGTTGTTCAAAACATTACACAGCTCATGACATATCATCTTCCATACATTTGATTCAAGTGGGTTATGAACTCCCATTTTTTACCCCAAATACAAGTTGCAGAATCACATCGGTTACACATCCACATTTTTACATAATACCATATTAGTGACTGTTGTATTCTGCTACCTTTCCTATCCCCTACTATCCCCCCTCCCCTTCCCTCTCATCTTCCCTCTCTACCCCATCTGCTGTTGTTTAATTCTCTCCCTTGTTTTTTTTTTCCCCTTTCCCCTCACAAACTCTTATATGTAATTTTGTGTAACAATGAGGGTCTCCTTCCATTTCCATAGTTTCCCTTCTCTCTCCCTTTCTCTCCCCCCACTCGTCTCTGTTTAATGTTAATCTTTTCCTCATGCTCTTCTTCCCTGTTCTGATCTTAGTTGCTCTCTTTATATCAAAGAAGACATTTGGCATTTGTTTTTTAAGGATTGGCTAGCTTCACTTAGCATAATCTGCTCTAATGCCATCCATTTCCCTGCAAAATCCATGATTTTGTCATTTTTTAGTGCTGCGTAATACTCCATTGTGTATAAATGCCACAGTTTTTTAATCCATTCATCTATTGAAGGGCATCTGGGTTGATTCCAAAGTCTAGCTATTGTGAATTGTGCTGCCATGATCATTGATGTGGCAGTATCCCTATAGTATGCTCTTTTAAGGTCCTCAGGGAATAGACCGAGAAGGGCGATAGCTGGGTCAAATGGTGGTTCCATTCCCAGCTTTCCTAGGAATCTCCATACTGCTTTCCATATTGGCCGCACCAGTTTGCAGTTCCACCAGCAATGTACAAGTGTACCCTTTTCCCCACATCCTCGCCAGCACTTATTGTTGCTTGACTTCGTAATGGCTGCCAATCTTACTGGAGTGAGATGGTATCTTAGGGTGGTTTTGATTTGCATTTCTCTGACTGCTAGAGATGGTGAGCATTTTTTCATGTACTTATTGATAGATTGTATGTCCTCCTCTGAGAAGTGTCTGTTCAGGTCCTTCGCCCATTTGTTGATAGGGTTGTTTGTTATCTTGTTGTTTAATTTTTTGAGTTCTTTGTATATTCTGGATATTAGGGCTCTATCTGAAGTGTGAGGAGTAAAGATTTGTTCCCAGGATGTAGGTTCCCTATTTACCTCTCTTATTGTTTCTCTTGCTGAGAAAAAACTTTTTAGTTTGAGTAAGTCCCATTTGTTGATTCTAGTTATTAACTTTTGTGCTATGGGCGTCCTATTAAGGAATTTGGAGCCCGACCCCACAATGTGTAGATTGAAGCCAACTTTTTCTTCTATCAGGTGCAGAGTCTCTGATTTGATATCTAGGTCCTTGATCCATTTTGAATTTACTTTTGTGCATGGCGAGAGAAAGGGGTTCAGCTTCATTTTGTTGCATATGGATTTCCAGTTTTCCCAGCACCATTTGTTGAAGATGCTATCCTTTCTCCATTGCATGCTTTTAGAGCCTTTATCAAATATAAGAAAGTTGTAATTTTGTGGATTGGTCTCTGTGTCCTCTATTCTGTACCATTGATCCACCTGCCTGTTTTGGTACCAGTACCATGCTGTTTTTGTTACTATTGCTCTGTAGTACAGTTTGAAATCTGGTATCGCTATACCTCCCGATTCACACTTCCTGTTTAGAATTGCTTTTGCTATTCTGGGTCTTTTGTTTTTCCATATGAATTTCATGATAGCTTTATCTATTTCTACCAGAAATGCCGTTGGGATTTTGATTGGCATTGCGTTGAACCTGTAGAGAACTTTGGGTAATATCGCCATTTTGATGATGTTGGTTCTGCCTATCCATGAACAGGGTACATTTTTCCATCTTCTAAGATCTTCTTCTATCTCTCTCTTTAGGGTTCTGTAGTTTTCATTGTATAAATCTTTCACCTCTTTTGTTAGGTTGATTCCCAAGTATTTTATTTTTTTTTGAGGATATTGTGAATGGGGTGGTTTTCCTCATTTCCATTTCAGAAGTTTTGTTACTGATATACAGGAATGCCTTTGATTTATGCGTGTTGATTTTATATCCTGCCACTTTGCTGAATTCATTTATCAGTTCTAGTAGTTTCTTTGTAGACCCTTTTGGGTCTTCTAAGTATAGGATCATATCGTCCGCAAATAGTGATATTTTAAGTTCTTCTTTTCCTATTTTTATGCCTTTAATTTCTCTTGTCTGTCTAATTGCTCTGGCTAGTATTTCAAGGACTAAATTAAATAGAAGTGGTGAGAGAGGGCATCCCTGTCTTGTTCCAGATTTTAGCGGGAATGCCTTCAGTTTTTCTCCATTTAGAATGATGCTAGCCTGAGGCTTAGCATATATAGCTTTTACAATGTTGAGGTAAGTTCCTGTTATCCCCAGTTTTTCTAGTGTTTTGAACATAAAAGGATGCTGTACTTTGTCGAAGAGATCCTCCTCTTATTGGTGAGGGCATGGCCTGCACAGTAGGATATTTATAAGATCTTCGGGTAAAAACACTGTCTAAAGAAGACTTCCCCTGACACCCACATGCCTGTGTATCACACCAACAGAACAGAGACCACAATCCCAATTCCTCGCTTAGGGGTTTTCTTTTCAATTTGACTGCTGGCTCCCTAAAGACTGGGATTACTTTTATCTATCATGCCACCCCATCTACATTAGCTGGTGCAAAAGTGGCTTCTGAGAAAAGTGCTGAATTCACATGCTACTTCTTTGAGTTCCAAAGAAAGTGAACTGTGAAGGAAACTGGCAAAGTGACAAGACCAGGATCAATTCCTTTATCCCAAAAGACCACCCAGAATTTCCAAATCCATTCAGAGAGATTTTGGAGTGTACCTGATTGATAAAGGGTGCTTCATCACCAGCATCATGTTCTAGAAAAACAGTGCTGATGCTGTGTTTTCCCAAGGCATGAAACATAAATTCTTCCAATAGTGACCTTTCTGTTGGATGCCTTTATGACTGAGTCCTACAAGTTTCACGGTGTAATTTCAAGCAAGACCACCAACCACCTGACTGAGGTCGCTATTTACAGTCAGCTGCATTCCAACACTTACAGTCTTTCATTGGACAGAGCAGTGACCACCATGTTACAAACGCCAGGGAGCACCATACCTATTGGAATTCACATAAGCAATGCTTTCTGGAGTTGAACTACTCATAACCCTGTGAAGAAGGGCACATTTTTATAAGCAGAAAATCAATGTGACCCCAATATTTATCTGTAATAAATAAATGTTGGCTTAAAAAATCCAATAACATAGAAAAAGCACTTACTAGCTTATATATTCAACAGTGCCATGTACCTCACTTCAAGTCCATATTCCACATTAAGTGAACAAGTTCAAAAAGTTGCCTGTGGTAGTATTATTGCAAAATATTCATGGTTCTCCATTTATCTTCCAACCTTAGTAAACACATTAACATTTGATTTGAAGTTCTGGGGTCAAATGAATTAAGATATGCAAAGAACTTAGAACAAAATCCCAAACATATATAGATAGTGCTTTGTGTTGTTACTGTTTACTAAGTTAGTGTATATACTGTTGAACACTCACATATTTTAGATTTTGTACATCTCAACATTTTTCTCATATACCCACTCTCAGTCTGGTTTCAGCCTGTGCCACCATATGCAAATATACTATCTGGAAAAAGCATCTTACCTGCAGATAGGATTGCAGTATCCTGGTGACGATGAAGATATTGTTGTCCTCGCTCTCTTCATTGTATTCTCGCATGGCAAACCACAAGCACTGTCTCACGTTGGTATTTGAGTTACTGATAGATTTGAATTCCCTCAACACCTTTATCTGATTCTTGGCTTCATCAATACTGACCACAAGGGCCACATGAATGGTGAGAAGGAGCAGGAAAAGCCACAACTGTCTGTTCATGGTCCCTCAATCAAAAGGCACAAATGCGTCTTCTCTTTGTCCTCTCAGGGCTGGAGTTGTGAGTGGCCTGTATTAACCTAAATATCACATAGAGAAAGCTTCTCTAAAGATGGATTAAGCTTATTTGGGGGATAGTAGAGTCTTGGAATGGGAATGCTTGGGCCATGGTAAACTGTGGGTGTATTCAAGGAGGCTAAGACAAGGACAGGTTTTTAAAAACAAAATGAGAAGGACATAAGAAAATTTGAAACAAAACCTGAGCTACAAAAATCAATAACAAGTGACATCAGTCCAAGGTTAGACTGTCATGGGACACATGACCTTCCAGAAATATTTTCTTTATAAGGTTGTGGTGAGCTCTGTGAAAGATTGTGGTTCTGGCAGAGTCTTGTTGAATAGTTTTGTTACCAGGCATACAAACATGAGATCCCTTCCTTCGTAAACCTCCCCCAAGCTTTATGAATGTATGTATGTATGTATGTATGTATGCATGTGTTTTGGTTAATGTCTGGCAAAAGCAACTCTATTTTGATTCTGATAACTTTTATAGTTCAAGGATCTCACCAAAACAAGGGGTTTTCTGTCCTAATCAGTGAACCATTAGGGTCATCCTTAGAACTATCCCTTTCCTTGTGCAAGAAAACTCACGAATGGCACTAATGGCACCCCAGTCTCTGACACAAGTCTTTCCCTTCTCCTTCTATCTTAGGTGTGGTCTGTGTTTCCAAGGAGAAATTCCTCCAGATAGACGCTGATGTGTCTATACCTATCCCATGCCTGCCACCAGTTACCTATATCTCAGTGCTGTAGGACAGGACTATGAAATTGTTAGCCTAAGGTTTCCTGGCCCAGCCCTCTGACCCTCCAACCTGCTTCACCTGTGAGGCTCCTTCTTCGTCCTTGTGGAATTGGACTCTGGTGGACTGAGCCAGCCTGTAGTTCTTCTGAGTCTCCAGCACTCTCGGTGTGTGCCTGTGCCCTGGTCAAGGGGCTCTATGGGTCTGTCTTTGCTTTCTGAGCCCAGGCCCTGCATGAGAGCCACACTTTGTGATGCAATTCAGCATTTGTGACCTTGCCTTAGGGAGGGCACCCCTTACCTTCCCACCTGTGGCCTTCAGATCCAACCAGCAGTTAGAGGGATACGGACAGCAGGAAAGTACTTCCCACAAAGTAGAGAGCCCCTTGGGGGTCTTCTGCCCTCCTGTGCAATAATCCCAGCCTTCTAAATGCTTGGCCTCTGGACTCCATTTGTCTTGCACCTCACTTCCCTATCCTGCCAAAATTAGGGGTACATAGCTCACCCTGATGCTGAGGCCTAGGTCTTAAAGGGAGGAGGTAGGCAGCATCCTTCAAACTGCCAGAGATTCTGTTTTTCTGTGCCCAGTAAATCAGTGCCCAGCAAGGTTCCTGGAGAACAGAGGTGGGCCTTCATCCCAAGCTGCAAAGATTGATGCTCTTTTGACCATGAGGAAGGGCAACATATAGTAACCACATATAGGCATAAATCTGCCAGGCAGGTTGTAAAACATTACAGATTGTGAATACACCACATATTTAAATCTCCCTATCAATAGACCGGTTACTTCTCATTTTCAGTTGTGGGCAACAGTACTACGATGAAAACTTTATTATCTTTGAGAAATTACACAAAAATTGAGATGAGGAATTACTGCAAAAGCTTCATATACTTTCAAATTTATTATTTACTGACAAATTGCTAGTCACTAATAATGTATTAGTGATTTTTGTAATTTTGCTGCATACAAAAAGCACTAGGGGAATTGTAAGACCCCAGGTCACATCTCACCAATAAAATCAGAATCTCTGAGAAAGGTTTTAGGAAACCAGTAGTTTTTATTTATTTTTTATTTGTTCTAATTAGTTATACATGACAGTAGAATGCACTTTGATATATCGTAAATAAATGGAATATAACTGCTCATTTTTCTGGTTGTTCGTGATGGAGAATTACAACGATCATGTAATCATATAAGCATATGGGATAATATTATCCAATTTATTCTACCATCATTCCTACCTCCAGATTCCCTCTCCTCCTTTCACTCCCCTCTGTCTAATCCAAAGTACCTCTATTCTTCCATAGCCCACCCCATACCTCTTATTTTGAATTGTCATCCACATATCAGAGAAAACATTCGGCCTTTGGTTTTTTGGGATTGACTTATTTTGCTTAGCATGATATTCTCCAGCTCCATCCATTTACCGCCAAATGTCATAATTTCATTCTTTTTTAAGGCTGAGTAATATTCCATTGTGAATGGATAAAGAAAAATGTGGTTTACATACACAATGAAATCAGTAGTTTTTAAAGTTCCTAAAGAATTCCAACATACTTGAGAACCAGAGTACCACATCTGTGCTTCTTGAATATTAACGTGCACAGGAAGCACCTGGGAATCTTGTTAAAATGTGAATGCTGGATTGGTGATATAGTTCAGTTGGTACAGTGCTTGCCATGCATGCACAAGCCCTGGGTTCAATCCCCAGCACCACAAAAAAAGAAAAAGAGTGTGAGTGCTGATTCAGTTGGTCTGGGGCAGGGCACGACAGTCTGCATTTCTAATCAGTTCCTGGTTGATATGGATGATCTGGTTTTAGCATTATGATTTGAGCAGAGAGGTACTGAATTGTGACAATTCTTGTTTTTCCATATCTTTGCCTTCAGCCTAGTTATTCTTTCTCAAATGGATAGAAAAATAATTGTGTTGCATTGATTTTATTTGCACTATTTGTATTATTGTATGAGGATAACCATTTCCTCAGTAATTCTTCTCATAATTTCTCATGTTTTTACCCCATTTTTTCTAGTGTAATATTTGTCACTCTAAAAATAATTTCAAAAGCTTTGGAGGAATCTTAAAGTAATTTATATTTTTGTATGTGTGCAACAAGACTGTTCTTCAATGCATCTTCCATCTTCTGAATTTATTCAGACTGGATTTTTGTTTTTAATATTTTTTATAAGAGTATTTAAATTTTTGAGGTACCCAAATTTATCAAAAGCTTTTATCATTACTAGATTTTATGCTTTTTATTAAAAGGACTTCTTGACTTAAATTTTTTAACTGACTCATTTTATTTATATTTTTGTAATTTGTAAAATTACCATGCTTGTATTGTGTGTGCTGGCCTCTTCAATCCTATCTTTGACAGCTTTTCCACAACTAGCTAACCAAGCTCCTCCTGGAGAATTGGCCTGGCCTCTACTAGAAGTGTCTCCCCAGCCCCATGAACAGACTCCCCCCACCCAGGGAGTCTCAACACACATTCCATTTCCACAGAGACCTCCCCCATCTCAATTTCCCCTAGTTACTCTTGTTTTCATTCATTCATGCTATTCATTACTTTCATATCATTTATCATAGCCTGCAGTTACTTATTGGTGAATTTATATATTTTCTGTCTTTCCTCACAAGAAATCAAATGGGCTTTGGAAGGACAGGGAATCCTTTATAAGCACAAATAACTCAAACAGATCGGCAAGCTGTCTTTATTAAGTGTTGGTGGAACGGCACATGGCACATTTGCAGGGTAGAAAACGGCAACTGGTTACAAGTGGGGTCTACTTTTTATAGGTCTTAATGAGAGGTAATAATAGCAGAACATTTAGTGTGACTTAACCATTAGAGACTGCAGACCTGGGGTTGGCCAGTCAGGAAACTAGTTGTGTGGGTGGAAATCTAACTCAGGAAAACAGCTCTAAAAGCTCAAAACTCACTGTTATAGGGACAAAAATCTAAAGCCCAGAGACTATTTGCTTAACTTCTCTCTCCAGGGACCCATTTTCCTTGGGGAAAGGATGAAAGCCCATAGCCCAGGGCCTAAAGTTGGCCTTCCCCTCCTCCCTTCCCAGGTCACACTCTCCAGAGATTCTTCTGAAAATTCTGTCCTATGACAATTCATGGGAATGGATCATTCAGGAAGAGGCGGGCTGTCTGCCAAATTGAAATCCTGAGACCTAGGGCAAAAGAGGGAAGACGACCACCCAGCCATTCCATTCTGAGGCAGGGAAAATAGGTGATGCTGACAATTGTGGAAGTTAGAATGGGCCCCAGAGGGTGAACACAGGCATTGAAGAGCAAGTGCGGACTTGGAGGCTAAAAGCCACTGTCTGTCAAGCCCTGGAGAAGATGTTCTTGTTAGTCAGGCAATCTGTGATATCTATGAGGGCAGAACCTCTTGTGAGTCTCAGTTACCCTCCCCCATTTTCTTGGCCTGGGTCTGGCAGAAATGCTGCCCACTGTAAGCCTGATCACTGAGATGGAAGCAGAAGGGATGCAAGTTGCTGCTACCTGAAAATTTTTTCTGCATATTTTCTGAGTACATGGATGGGGGCATGGAGAATGAATAAATGAATGAATGAATGAAGTGATGGAAGAATAAATGAATGGAACCATAAAATGAAGGATGCACTACTTCACAGAACTTACCAGTCTGCACCTGAAGTCAAGGTAGTAATAATAACAATAATAAATTCTCCATTGTTTGTCACTGACAGTGACATCCATAGCAAAGAAATAATACGACAAGGTACAAAACAGCTCAAGGACCCAGAAGGTGCTGTGAGAGATACTTTTAATTGTGCTGGTGCTGTGCAGACCCAGGACGAAAGGCTGTCAAACTCCAGAGAAAGAGAGGACTTCTGCTGTGGATAGCCAAGGATCCCTTCCCTGTCTATGTCTGCAAACAGGTGCTGTTCAGGATGTTGAACTTGGTCATCCATGCTAGGGAAAATACAATAAAAGTACAGCGCACCTGAAAAAAAAATTGCGTTGCATACATTGTAAAACATAATGTAATGCATTGATATCATTTAACATGTAGTAAGTAGGGGACTCAATATGCATCAAAAACAAAAGAAAAAGAGAACATAAAAGCAAAAACATTCACCTGGAGCAGAGCTCATAAAGCTCAAGGATTCACCAGCATAATGGGCAGAAATTACTGAATTCCCCAACCTGAATGCTAGGGCTCACTAGAGGGCATCTGCCTAGAAGCCATCACCCTGAGGCATCCAGTCCACTCAGAGCCTCCCCAATACACATAAATGACAGATGATCTGTCCCCATGCTCTGACAGAGCCAGCAGACAGCCTGAAAGATGGTCCTGCTGGCCACCATCAAACAGAGTAGCAGCACAAACCTACCCCAGAGGCTGCCTGCAAGGATGCTGGTTGGAGGGGGAGACCCCCCCCCATTGATGGCATGCCTATGATAGACAATCATCCTGAAGCTCCCACATCCCATGGATCACATGTCAGTCATAGGATGGCCACATCAGAACTCAAGCCCACCAGGAATAGTCCTTACAACCCAGTTACAAGAAGGAAAGGTGGGTGAATAGATAACTAAACAGTCCTCCAGTCCCCAGACATGAGCAAAAGAAGAGTGAGGACCACAGGGAGAACATCATCTGCCTGAACCTCAGGGGTTTCTGAAAGATACAGGGCTGGGACCCCAGGAAGGGCTCCATCTCATGACAAAGGCCACATGGATGTCTGCAGGTTGCCTGTGGTCAGCCAGCAAAGCTGTGAGCAGAGGGCTGCTCCCAGGGATGGGAAACAGGCTCTGTCTGTTTAAAATGCCCCCTTTCCAGCCAGTGTTGGAGCCCTGAGAGCTGGTGGGAGAGGGGTCAGGAGCCCTCATACTGTCCCTGGACTACCCCAACAACTTTCCTTAGGGTTCCACCCAAAGGCCTTCTTGATATTACTTTGCATTCCCCGGGGATTCACAATGCTTTCTCAAACCTTTTTCTCTCCTGCGCCTTTTTGTAACGGGCAATTGTCAATGTCTTCATCATGTTTTTTGCAAATCGTACGACCCATCTCCACGTCTATTAAATATGTCCAATTAAATAGCTGTCAAGAAGAAATTGCAGAAACTATTATGAAATACCTTGTTGTAATGAGTAAACAAAGAGAAAAAATAGAAAAAGGAACAAAAGATGTGAATATTCATATGCTTGTCAATAAAGATATACATATCATTACAATATCTTTTTTATTTCAATTTTTCTTCTTAATTCTCCATTTCCCTTCAAAAAGATGTCCATTAAGCTGAAAGTATGGCTCAGTGGTAGAGCATATGCTTAGCATACACAAGGCATTGGGTTTTGCTTCCAGCACCAAAAAAAAAAAAATGCCCATTAAATAATAAATACACCTAAAGAAGATATGAGAGTCCTCTGTCAGCACTCTTCCCCTGGCTTCTCATGGACAGGGTGATGAATATGCAGGGTGTAAAATGTTGCGCAATCAAATCTTATAGAGCAAGGACCCTTCTTCACATGCTACAACCATAACGGACAAAATGACTACTCTCAAATTTGTGCCTAAGCAGCATCAGCCAGACACAGAGAAGGAATGCTGAATGACTAATTTTACATAGAGCAGCAGAGGAAGGAAAGGGGGTTACTGGGGAATGAAACTGACCAAATGATACTGTTATATTGTGTGCATGTATGAATATGTAACAACAACTCCCAGTGCCGTGTATAATTACAATACACCAGTAAAAAGGGAAAAAATCATAATTATGGGTGATGATGGGGAGCTGGGAAGTTGACTTTCAGGTGGGTACTAAATGCACAGAAACATACATTTGTGGAAGTAGATATTAACTGCCCCATGCTGTTCTAAATATTTATTGTGGTCTTAGAAAAAGTTATTTAAAGTTATTTTCGTTTCCATAACTAGTGGTCCATGATAATTCAGGAAGCACCCAAACAGGAAGGAAAAGCAAAACTAATCAGGAAATCCTCCCAGGGTGGAGCATGCATTTCACTCAACTGACCTTGAAATTGCTTCTTAGAAAGGTGATGACTCAGGAACTTAAGAATAGGGGCAGGTGACAACGATACACACTCATGCCTGACACACGCACACTCAGGCCCAACACATTAGGGTCAGCACTTACTGGGGACAATTCCCAATGCCCTCTCTGTGAATTAAGCAGGAGTTTGTTTGCCTTTGGAACCTCCCTGCCACTCGCATTTCCCTGCTGCCCCTACTAGCCATTTTCAACTTGCACAAATTTGCATGTAACAAGCACTCACTCTAATGGTCCAATATGAAAAATGCTAACTTGGTTCTGCAATGAGAGATAATTTCCAAGTCTTCCTCTGTGAATTAAGTGGGCACCTGCCTTTGGAACATCCTTGCCAGTTGTGTTTCAACACAGACTCCCACTTTCTTGTACCCTACACACCCCAATCATATACTTACACACTCATTTCTCACATCAACAACACCTCATGCACATGTGCCAATCATACCAATTACACTCTCACATGTATCCATGCCTGACACATGTTACCAACACTCATACATGCTGCCTCATCCATGCCCCTCCCTTATTGCACTGCCCCCACAAACTGAGTTCTGGGGTTCTACAGCTAGGCAGCAGCAGTAGAGGCAGTGAAGAGGTTGGTGCTGAAGGCTCCTGTGGTCCCCAGGGCTGAGGGCTGAGATCACCCAAGGATGAGGCATCCCAGGCAACAAGAAAAGCCGAGGAAAGTGTGTTCCTGGGCAAGTGGGAGGGTCCACAGACTTAAAGCTGCAAGAGTATGCTGCAGGTATGGAACCCTCCTCATCAGTCCCTGACGATGTGCCACTACCTCAGGGCTCTTTATGTGGGGACAATGCTCTGAGCATGGGTACTGTTACTACTGGACATTGTCACTATTGTATTCAAAGAAAGCAATAAGGGACAAAAACAGATCTTGGTGGGAAAACTTACCATCAGCAAATGCTGATGCCACCTAAATGTCAGGGCCAATCTGTCCCCTAAAACCTACCACCTTTATGACCATTCCACAGGGGTTGTCTTAGGACTCTTCAATGTGCTGTAACCTACCCAGATCTCTCCATCTCCCTCCCCCCATCTTCTTGCTTGGGCTTTCAATTGGTAAAGTCCCATCCCTTGTGTTTAAGACAAACTTGTAGACAAACCCTGATCCCCCTGCACACTTGCATCTCAGCATTCCTTCCCAGAGACACAGGTCCATGGAATATCAGGCATCCTCCTGAATACATCTGGTTCATCCTCACCCAGGAATATCCCTGAGACTGTGAGCACTTCTATTGCCCTATCCTCCACATGACTATCCCTGCCCATAGAAGAGGGGTCTTCCCTGACCACCCATCCAAATAGCTACCACCTTCCAACCTTCCTGACCTCCCATAACCCTGTATCATTACACTGACCCATTCTGCCCTATTTCCCACTATCTCACTCATAGATTTGGGGGCTATATTTCCCCTGTCTTTACCCAACATAGCAGTCCCAAGAAGATAGGTTGTTGTCTGTCTTCGTCTCTGTTACCGACTTCCCAACTGACTTCTTGCATGAATATTATCTCATTCAAGTCACCAATTACCTAGCATAGTGCATTTCAGCCTTGCTGAGCAATGGGACAGTGCTCATCCAATCAGTCCTCCTGAGCTCAGTTTCAGACATTAATACATTTCTTTCTGTCTGTCTTCCTTCCTTCTGCCCTTCTTTTCAGGGGCCACACATACACATACACACACATACACATGTTGGAGCTCCTTAGTTATATCTTATTATTTATTTTTTTAAACACTTACCAAATTAAAAAATCAGTTGCTCTTTTCTCAGACCTAGGATTCCCACCCCACCCCGCTCCTGGTTTCAGAGAAAAAGTGGGCACTACAGGGGAAACTTGGCCACTCACCTCACGCTGGCTTCTTCGGACCCGCAGAAATTTGTAGGCAAACTTATCTTCCAGGGCTTCATTAAACCAAAATATAGCATACTCCAAAGAAAGAGCAAAATACTCTTTGGTCTTGTCAATGTCTACAAATCTGTTACTGCAGAGGTGGGCTCCCAGCACCACAAGCCCCACAAACAGGAGCACCTTCCACAACATGGCTGCCAGCGTCAGTACTAGGGGCACGGTGCAGGGGGTGGTGGCAGCTACACTTAGTGACTCCCTTGCCAACTCTAATCCCACATAGACCTGCCCACCAGAGATCCTGTGCTGCTGACTGCCTCCCTTTGTCCAGTGTTTCTGTCCAGTGCTTCATCTCCACTCCCCCACCTTGCTTCTCCCATCATCTCTAAGCAGAAAGAAGGCAGAGCAAGAGGTCATATTTTCTGCTCCATGGTGACATAAGCCCTAAAACAACCTGTGGGCATGCACATAACATATACCTTGCCTGCACAACTCCTTCAGCCATAGCCCAGCCCTGATAAGACTTGAATGGGGTCTGGAGCCCACCTAGTCTATCCTCACAGCCCTGCATCCCAGGATTGGCAGAGCCATGGAACTCTCAGGAGTAAAGGTGGATCCTGAGTATGAGTGAGTTGAGGTAAGCACCAGATTTGTCGATGACCAAGACTACAGTCCATGCCCTCAGGGAGCCTCAGAAGGGTACAAAGCAGGAAGCCAGCAACAGGGCTAGGAGAATCATTTCCTCCACAATTTCAGGTGCCTGCTGGTCACCTCGCCACCTCCCTTTCCTTACCTGAGGTCTGGCCATGTTTTTGCTTAGCAAAGGCAGTGGGCTGTAAGATTCCCAGTGCAAAAGGGAAGCCAAGTTCAATGTAGTAGCTCTGCAAGGATGTACATGGATAACCAGCCATGGGCCTGAGAAGGAGGCAGAAACTGGGGAAGGGGCAACTCTGTTGAGTATAGACTGACAAGCATCCTCACCCAGCTCTGCCTCTTTGCGGTCCCATGGCCTTCATGTGTCACACTGTATCAGGCTCTTCTCAAAGGAACTGACCCATGCCCTTCCTTCCTCCTGGGAAGACTTCTGAGAGGAAACAATGAAACAGGCTGGGAAGATAAGAAGGCTGTCAATAAGAGTAGGGATGCTGAGCAATGAAACAATTTTCCCTGCCTTGTGGTATCAGGACACCTGAACTTTGATAATCCTTACAAGGGCCCCAGCTTTGGAAACATATTGTAAGAACAGGACTGGAGCTGACACAGGAAGAGATGGGAGTGTGGATAGAATGATGGCCACAATCATGAACAACTTCCTACACTTATGGGTGGGAGGAAATGATCTTCCAAGATGGCCTGACACATCAATGGATGACTAACAGCATGGGGGCCTGAGGAATGCAGTGGGACCCTGCTTAGCCAAACATGCTTCAAAGCATGTGTGAACCCCCTTGCTTCCTCCCACCCAAGATGCTGCAACTTTCCAATTCTTATTTATCTTCACCATCCCTTTTTCTGAGGTCTGCCTGATCTGTAAGAGGCCCCTTCTTCATTGCAGGAGTAGGTTATGGTGGTCTTCTCCAACTCTAGATCTCTCT